>NW_027525641.1:0-17413 GCF_052094955.1 Ictidomys tridecemlineatus | reverse complement strand
TTCCAAAAAACTACGAATTGCCTGAAATATCAGCACACACTTTTCACCCAATCTTGATGAAACTTTCAGGTAATGATCAGTACACCAATCCCACTTGGCTCGCCAAATTTCGGTCTTCTAGGTGAAACCGTTCGTTGGCAGTAACCGGTTTCATTTTGAGGTTTCACTCTGTTTTCTCCTATAGGGATACATGTATTTGGAACTCTAAATCAAACACGGTTTGTGCTAGCTCTTTGAAACTTGACACCATAAAGCAGTTTCAAGTTCTATCTCTATGGTTTGTTTGCTGTTGATGTAGCCCTAAGCAGAGACTGGCGAGAATCACTTTCATGGAAAGGGCCTGCCAAGCTTCCAAAAAACTACGAGTTGCCTGAAATCTCAGCACACACTTTTTCACCCAATCTAGATGAAACTTTCAGGTAATGATCAGTACACCAATCCCACTTGGCTCGCCAAATTTCGTTCTTCTAGGTGAAACCGTACGTTGGCAGTAACCGGTTTCATTTTGAGGTTTCACTCTGTTTTCTCCTATAGGGATGCATGTATTTGGAACTCTAAATCAAACACGGTTTGTGCTAGCTCTTTGAAACTTGACACCATAAAGCAGTTTCAAGTTCTATCTCTATGGTTTGTTTGCTGTTGATGTAGCCCTAAGCAGAGACTGGCGAGAATCACTTTCATGGAAAGGGCCTGCCAAGCTTCCAAAAAACTACGAGTTGCCTGTTATATCAGCACACACTTTTTCACCCAATCTTGATGAAACTTTCAGGTAATGATCAGTACACCAATCCCACTTGGCTCGCCAAATTTCGTTCTTCTAGGTGAAACCGTTCGTTGGTCGTAACCGGTTTGATTTTGAGGTTTCACTCTGTTTTCTCCTATAGGGATGCATGTATTAGGAACTCTAAATCAAACACGGTTTGTGCTAGCTCTTTGAAACTTGACACCATAAAGCAGTTTCAAGTTCTATCTCTATGGTTTGTTTGCTGTTGATGTAGCCCTAAGCAGAGACTGGAGAGAATCACTTTCATGGAAAGGGCCTGCCAAGCTTCCAAAAAACTACGAGTTGCCTGAAATCTCAGCACACACTTTTTCACCCAATCTTGATGAAACTTTCAGGTAATGATCAGTACACCAATCCCACTTGGCTCGCCAAATTTCGTTCTTCTAGGTGAAACCGTTCGTTGCAGTAACCGGTTTCATTTTGAGGTTTCACTCTGTTTTCTCCTATAGGGATGCATGTATTTGGAACTCTAAATCAAACACGGTTTGTGCTAGCTCTTTGAAACTTGACACCATAAAGCAGTTTCAAGTTCTATCTCTATGGTTTGTTTGCTGTTGATGTAGCCCTAAGCAGAGACTGGCGAGAATCACTTTCATGGAAAGGGCCTGCCAAGCTTCCAAAAAACTACGAGTTGCCTGAAATCTCAGCACACACTTTTTCACCCAATCTTGATGAAACTTTCAGGTAATGATCAGTACACCAATCCCACTTGGCTCGCCAAATTTCGTTTTTCTACGTGAAACCGTTCGTTGGCAGTAACCGGTTTCATTTTGAGGTTTCACTCTGTTTTCTCCTATAGGGATGCATGTATTTGGAACTCTAAATCAAACACGGTTTGTGCTAGCTCTTTGAAACTTGACACCATAAAGCAGTTTGAAGTTCTATGTCTATGGTTTGTTTGCTGTTGATGTAGCCCTAAGCTGAGACTGGCGAGAATCACTTTCATGGAAAGGGCCTGCCAAGCTTCCAAAAAACTACGAGTTGCCTGAAATCTCAGCACACACTTTTTCACCCAATCTTGATGAAACTTTCAGGTAATGATCAGTACACCAATCCCACTTGGCTCGCCAAATTTCGTTCTTCTAGGTGAAACCGTTCGATGGCAGTAACCGGTTTCATTTTGAGGTTTCACTCTGTTTTCTCCTATAGGGATACATGTATTTGGAACTGTAAATCAAACACGGTTTGTGCTAGCTCTTTGAAACTTGACACCATAAAGCAGTTTCAAGTTCTATCTCTATGGTTTGTTTGCTGTTGATGTAGCCCTAAGCAGAGACTGGCGAGAATCACTTTCATGGAAAGGGCCTGCCAAGCTTCCAAAAAACTACGAGTTGCCTGAAATCTCAGCACACACTTTTTCACCCAATCTTGATGAAACTTTCAGGTAATGATCAGTACACCAATCCCACTTGGCTCGCCAAATTTCGTTCTTCTAGGTGAAACCGTACGTTGGCAGTAACCGGTTTCATTGGAGGTTTCACTCTGTTTTCTCCTATAGGGATGAATGTATTTGGAACACTAAATCAAACACGGTTTGTGCTAGCTCTTTGAAACTTGACACCATAAAGCAGTTTCAAGTTCTATCTCTATGGTTTGTTTGCTGTTGATGTAGCCCTAAGCAGAGACTGGCGAGAATCACTTTCATGGAAAGGGCCTGCCAAGCTTCCAAAAAACTACGAGTTGCCTGAAATCTCAGCACACACTTTTTCACCCAATCTTGATGAAACTTTCAGGTAATGATCAGTACACCAATCCCACTTGGCTCGCCAAATTTCGTTCTTCTAGGTGAAACCGTTTGTTGGCAGTAACCGGTTTCATTTTGAGGTTTCACTGTGTTTTCTCCTATAGGGATGCATGTATTTGGAACTCTAAATCAAACACGGTTTGTGCTAGCTCTTTGAAACTTGACACCATAAAGCAGTTTCAAGTTCTATCTCTATGGTTTGTTTGCTGTTGATGTAGCCCTAAGCAGAGACTGGCGAGAATCACTTTCATGGAAAGGGCCTGCCAAGCTTCCAAAAAACTACGAGTTGCCTGAAATCTCAGCACACACTTTTTCACCCAATCTTGATGAAACTTTCAGGTAATGATCAGTACACCAATCCCACTTGGCTCGCCAAATTTCGTTCTTCTAGGTGAAACCGTTCGTTGGCAGTAACCGGTTTCATTTTGAGGTTTCACTCTGTTTTCTCCTATAGGCATACATGTATTTGGAACTCTAAATCAAACACGGTTTGTGCTAGCTCTTTGAAACTTGACACCATAAAGCAGTTTGAAGGTCTATGTCTATGGTTTGTTTGCTGTTGATGTAGCCCTAAGCTGAGACTGGCGAGAATCACTTTCATGGAAAGGGCCTGCCAAGCTTCCAAAAAACTACGAGTTGCCTGAAATCTCAGCACACACTTTTTCACCCAATCTTGATGAAACTTTCAGGTAATGATCAGTACACCAATCCCACTTGGCTCGCCAAATTTCGTTCTTCTAGGTGAAACCGTTCGATGGCAGTAACCGGTTTTATTTTGAGGTTTCACTCTGTTTTCTCCTATAGGGATACATGTATTTGGAACTCTAAATCAAACACGGTTTGTGCTAGCTCTTTGAAACTTGACACCATAAAGCAGTTTCAAGTTCTATCTCTATGGTTTGTTTGCTGTTGATGTAGCCCTAAGCAGAGACTGGCGAGAATCACTTTCATGGAAAGGGCCTGCCAAGCTTCCAAAAAACTACGAGTTGCCTGAAATCTCAGCACACACTTTTTCACCCAATCTTGATGAAACTTTCAGGTAATGATCAGTACACCAACCCCACTTGGCTCACCAAATTTCGTTCTTCTAGGTGAAACCGTTTGTTGGCAGTAACCTTTTTCATTTTGAGGTTTCACTGTGTTTTCTCCTATAGGGATGCATGTATTTGGAACTCTAAATCAAACACGGTTTGTGCTAGCTCTTTGAAACTTGACACCATAAAGCAGTTTCAAGTTCTATCTCTATGGTTTGTTTGCTGTTGATGTAGCCCTAAGCAGAGACTGGCGAGAATCACTTTCATGGAAAGGGCCTGCCAAGCTTCCAAAAAACTACGAGTTGCCTGAAATCTCAGCACACACTTTTTCACCCAATCTTGATGAAACTTTCAGGTAATGATCAGTACACCAATCCCACTTGGCTCGCCAAATTTCGTTCTTCTAGGTGAAACCGTACGTTGGCAGTAACCGGTTTCATTGGAGGTTTCACTCTGTTTTCTCCTATAGGGATGCATGTATTTGGAACACTAAATCAAACACGGTTTGTGCTAGCTCTTTGAAACTTGACACCATAAAGCAGTTTCAAGTTCTATCTCTATGGTTTGTTTGCTGTTGATGTAGCCCTAAGCAGAGACTGGCGAGAATCACTTTCATGGAAAGGGCCTGCCAAGCTTCCAAAAAACTACGAGTTGCCTGAAATCTCAGCACACTCTTTTTCACCCAATCTTGATGAAACTTTCAGGTAATGATCAGTACACCAATCCCACTTGGCTCGCCAAATTTCGTTCTTCTAGGTGAAACCGTTCGTTGGCAGTAACCGGTTTCATTTTGAGGTTTCACTCTGTTTTCTCCTATAGGCATACATGTATTTGGAACTCTAAATCAAACACGGTTTGTGCTAGCTCTTTGAAACTTGACACCATAAAGCAGTTTGAAGTTCTCTGTCTATGATTTGTTTGCTGTTGATGTAGCCCTAAGCTGAGACTGGCGAGAATCACTTTCATGGAAAGGGCCTGCCAAGCTTCCAAAAAACTACGAGTTGCCTGAAATCTCAGCACACACTTTTTCACCCAATCTTGATGAAACTTTCAGGTAATGATCAGTACACCAATCCCACTTGGCTCGCCAAATTTTGTTCTTCTAGGTGAAACCGTACGTTGGCAGTAACCGGTTTCATTGGAGGTTTCACTCTGTTTTCTCCTATAGGGATGCATGTATTTGGAACACTAAATCAAACACGGTTTGTGCTAGCTCTTTGAAACTTGACACCATAAAGCAGTTTCAAGTTCTATCTCTATGGTTTGTTTGCTGTTGATGTAGCCCTAAGCAGAGACTGGCGAGAATCACTTTCATGGAAAGGGCCTGCCAAGCTTCCAAAAAACTACGAGTTGCCTGAAATCTCAGCACACACTTTTTCACCCAATCTTGATGAAACTTTCAGGTAATGATCAGTACACCAATCCCACTTGGCTCGCCAAATTTCGTTCTTCTAGGTGAAACCGTTCGTTGGCAGTAACCGGTTTCATTTTGAGGTTTCACTGTGTTTTCTCCTATAGGGATGCATGTATTTGGAACTCTAAATTAAACACGGTTTGTTCTAGCTCTTTGAAACTTGACACCATAAAGCAATTTCAAGTTCTATCTCTATGGTTTGTTTGCTGTTGATGTAGCCCTAAGCAGAGACTGGCGAGAATCACTTTCATGGAAAGGGCCTGCCAAGCTTCCAAAAAACTACGAGTTGCCTGAAATCTCAGCACACACTTTTTCACCCAATCTTGATGAAACTTTCAGGTAATGATCAGAACACCAATCCCACTTGGCTCGCCAAATTTCGTTCTTCTAGGTGAAACCGTTCGTTGGCAGTAACCGGTTTCATTTTGAGGTTTCACTCTGTTTTCTCCTATAGGCATACATGTATTTGGAACTCTAAATCAAACACGGTTTGTGCTAGCTCTTTGAAACTTGACACCATAAAGCAGTTTGAAGTTCTATGTCTATGGTTTGTTTGCTGTTGATGTAGCCCTAAGCTGAGACTGGCGAGAATCACTTTCATGGAAAGGGCCTGCCAAGCTTCCAAAAAACTACGAGTTGCCTGAAATCTCAGCACACACTTTTTCACCCAATCTTGATGAAACTTTCAGGTAATGATCAGTACACCAATCCCACTTGGCTCGCCAAATTTCGTTCTTCTAGGTGAAACCGTTCGTTGGTCGTAACCGGTTTGATTTTGAGGTTTCACTCTGTTTTCTCCTATAGGGATGCATGTATTAAGAACTCTAAATCAAACACGGTTTGTGCTAGCTCTTTGAAACTTGACACCATAAAGCAGTTTCAAGTTCTATCTCTATGGTTTGTTTGCTGTTGATGTAGCCCTAAGCAGAGACTGGCGAGAATCACTTTCATGGAAAGGGCCTGCCAAGCTTCCAAAAAACTACGAGTTGCCTGAAATCTCAGCACACACTTTTTCACCCAATCTTGATGAAACTTTCAGGTAATGATCAGTACACCAATCCCACTTGGCTCGCCAAATTTCGTTCTTCTAGGTGAAACCGTTCGATGGCAGTAACCGGTTTCATTTTGAGGTTTCACTCTGTTTTCTCCTATAGGGATACATGTATTTGGAACTCTAAATCAAACACGGTTTGTGCTAGCTCTTTGAAACTTGACACCATAAAGCAGTTTCAAGTTCTATCTCTATGGTTTGTTTGCTGTTGATGTAGCCCTAAGCAGAGACTGGCGAGAATCACTTTCATGGAAAGGGCCTGCCAAGCTTCCAAAAAACTACGAGTTGCCTGAAATCTCAGCACACACTTTTTCACCCAATCTTGATGAAACTTCCAGGTAATGATCAGTACACCAATCCCACTTGGCTCTCCAAATTTCGTTCTTCTAGGTGAAACCGTTTGTTGGCAGTAACCGGTTTCATTTTGAGGTTTCACTGTGTTTTCTCCTATAGGGATGCATGTATTTGGAACTCTAAATCAAACACGGTTTGTGCTAGCTCTTTGAAACTTGACACCATAAAGCAGTTTCAAGTTCTATCTCTATGGTTTGTTTGCTGTTGATGTAGCCCTAAGCAGAGACTGGCGAGAATCACTTTCATGGAAAGGGCCTGCCAAGCTTCCAAAAAACTACGAGTTGCCTGAAATCTCAGCACACACTTTTTCACCCAATCTTGATGAAACTCTCAGGTAATGATCAGTACACCAATCCCACTTGGCTCGCCAAATTTCGTTCTTCTAGGTGAAACCGTTCGTTGGCAGTAACCGGTTTCATTTTGAGGTTTCACTCTGTTTTCTCCTATAGGCATACATGTATTTGGAACTCTAAATCAAACACGGTTTGTGCTAGCTCTTTGAAACTTGACACCATAAAGCAGTTTGAAGTTCTATGTCTATGGTTTGTTTGCTGTTGATGTAGCCCTAAGCTGAGACTGGCGAGAATCACTTTCATGGAAAGGGCCTGCCAAGCTTCCAAAAAACTACGAGTTGCCTGAAATCTCAGCACACACTTTTTCACCCAATCTTGATGAAACTTTCAGGTAATGATCAGTACACCAATCCCACTTGGCTCGCCAAATTTCGTTCTTCTAGGTGAAACCGTACGTTGGCAGTAACCGGTTTCATTGGAGGTTTCACTCTGTTTTCTCCTATAGGGATGCATGTATTTGGAACACTAAATCAAACACGGTTTGTGCTAGCTCTTTGAAACTTGACACCATAAAGCAGTTTGAAGTTCTATGTCTATGGTTTGTTTGCTGTTGATGTAGCCCTAAGCTGAGACTGGCGAGAATCACTTTCATGGAAAGGGCCTGCCAAGCTTCCAAAAAACTACGAGTTGCCTGAAATCTCAGCACACACTTTTTCACCCAATCTTGATGAAACTTTCAGGTAATGATCAGTACACCAATCCCACTTGGCAAGCCAAATTTCGTTCTTCTAGGTGAAACCGTTCGTTGGCAGTAACCGGTTTCATTTTGAGGTTTCACTCTGTTTTCTCCTATAGGGATGCATGTATTTGGAACTCTAAATCAAACACGGTTTGTGCTAGCTCTTTGAAACTTGACACCATAAAGCAGTTTCAAGTTCTATCTCTATGGTTTGTTTGCTGTTGATGTAGCCCTAAGCAGAGACTGGCGAGAATCACTTTCATGGAAAGGGCCTGCCAAGCTTCCAAAAAACGAGTTGCCTGAAATCTCAGCACACACTTTTTCACCCAATCTTGATGAAACTTTCAGGTAATGATCAGTACACCAATCCCACTTGGCTCGCCAAATTTCGTTCTTCTAGGTGAAACCGTTCGTTGGCAGTAACCGGTTTCATTTTGAGGTTTCACTCTGTTTTCTCCTATAGGGATACATGTATTTGGAACTCTAAATCAAACACGGTTTGTGCTAGCTCTTTGAAACTTGACACCATAAAGCAGTTTCAAGTTCTATTTCTATGGTTTGTTTGCTGTTGATGTAGCCCTAAGCAGAGACTGGCGAGAATCACTTTCATGGAAAGGGCCTGCCAAGCTTCCAAAAAACTACGAGTTGCCTGAAATCTCAGCACACACTTTTTCACCCAATCTTGATGAAACTTTCAGGTAATGATCAGTACACCAATCCCACTTGGCTCGCCAAATTTCGTTCTTCTAGGTGAAACCGTTCGTTGGCAGTAACCGGTTTCATTTTGAGGTTTCACTCTGTTTTCTCCTATAGGCATACATGTATTTGGAACTCTAAATCAAACACGGTTTGTGCTAGCTCTTTGAAACTTGACACCATAAAGCAGTTTGAAGTTCTATGTCTATGGTTTGTTTGCTGTTGATGTAGCCCTAAGCTGAGACTGGCGAGAATCACTTTCATGGAAAGGGCCTGCCAAGCTTCCAAAAAACTACGAGTTGCCTGAAATCTCAGCACACACTTTTTCACCCAATCTTGATGAAACTTTCAGGTAATGATCAGTACACCAATCCCACTTGGCTCGCCAAATTTCGTTCTTCTAGGTGAAACCGTTCGTTGGTCGTAACCGGTTTGATTTTGAGGTTTCACTCTGTTTTCTCCTATAGGGATGCATGTATTAAGAACTCTAAATCAAACACGGTTTGTGCTAGCTCTTTGAAACTTGACACCATAAAGCAGTTTCAAGTTCTATCTCTATGGTTTGTTTGCTGTTGATGTAGCCCTAAGCAGAGACTGGCGAGAATCACTTTCATGGAAAGGGCCTGCCAAGCTTCCAAAAAACTACGAGTTGCCTGAAATCTCAGCACACACTTTTTCACCTAATCTTGATGAAACTTTCAGGTAATGATCAGTACACCAATCCCACTTGGCTCGCCAAATTTCGTTCTTCTAGGTGAAACCGTTCGATGGCAGTAACCGGTTTCATTTTGAGGTTTCACTCTGTTTTCTCCTATAGGGATACATGTATTTGGAACTCTAAATCAAACACGGTTTGTGCTAGCTCTTTGAAACTTGACACCATAAAGCAGTTTCAAGTTCTATCTCTATGGTTTGTTTGCTGTTGATGTAGCCCTAAGCAGAGACTGGCGAGAATCACTTTCATGGAAAGGGCCTGCCAAGCTTCCAAAAAACTACGAGTTGCCTGAAATCTCAGCACACACTTTTTCACCCAATCTTGATGAAACTTCCAGGTAATGATCAGTACACCAATCCCACTTGGCTCGCCAAATTTCGTTCTTCTAGGTGAAACCGTTTGTTGGCAGTAACCGGTTTCATTTTGAGGTTTCACTGTGTTTTCTCCTATAGGGATGCATGTATTTGGAACTCTAAATCAAACACGGTTTGTGCTAGCTCTTTGAAACTTGACACCATAAAGCAGTTTCAAGTTCTATCTCTATGGTTTGTTTGCTGTTGATGTAGCCCTAAGCAGAGACTGGCGAGAATCACTTTCATGGAAAGGGCCTGCCAAGCTTCCAAAAAACTACGAGTTGCCTGAAATCTCAGCACACACTTTTTCACCCAATCTTGATGAAACTCTCAGGTAATGATCAGTACACCAATCCCACTTGGCTCGCCAAATTTCGTTCTTCTAGGTGAAACCGTTCGTTGGCAGTAACCGGTTTCATTTTGAGGTTTCACTCTGTTTTCTCCTATAGGCATACATGTATTTGGAACTCTAAATCAAACACGGTTTGTGCTAGCTCTTTGAAACTTGACACCATAAAGCAGTTTGAAGTTCTATGTCTATGGTTTGTTTGCTGTTGATGTAGCCCTAAGCTGAGACTGGCGAGAATCACTTTCATGGAAAGGGCCTGCCAAGCTTCCAAAAAACTACGAGTTGCCTGAAATCTCAGCACACACTTTTTCACCCAATCTTGATGAAACTTTCAGGTAATGATCAGTACACCAATCCCACTTGGCTCGCCAAATTTCGTTCTTCTAGGTGAAACCGTACGTTGGCAGTAAACGGTTTCATTGGAGGTTTCACTCTGTTTTCTCCTATAGGGATGCATGTATTTGGAACACTAAATCAAACACGGTTTGTGCTAGCTCTTTGAAACTTGACACCATAAAGCAGTTTGAAGTTCTATGTCTATGGTTTGTTTGCTGTTGATGTAGCCCTAAGCTGAGACTGGCGAGAATCACTTTCATGGAAAGGGCCTGCCAAGCTTCCAAAAAACTACGAGTTGCCTGAAATCTCAGCACACACTTTTTCACCCAATCTTGATGAAACTTTCAGGTAATGATCAGTACACCAATCCCACTTGGCAAGCCAAATTTCGTTCTTCTAGGTGAAACCGTTCGTTGGCAGTAACCGGTTTCATTTTGAGGTTTCACTCTGTTTTCTCCTATAGGGATGCATGTATTTGGAACTCTAAATCAAACACGGTTTGTACTAGCTCTTTGAAACTTGACACCATAAAGCAGTTTCAAGTTCTATCTCTATGGTTTGTTTGCTGTTGATGTAGCCCTAAGCAGAGACTGGCGAGAATCACTTTCATGGAAAGGGCCTGCCAAGCTTCCAAAAAACGAGTTGCCTGAAATCTCAGCACACACTTTTTCACCCAATCTTGATGAAACTTTCAGGTAATGATCAGTACACCAATCCCACTTGGCTCGCCAAATTTCGTTCTTCTAGGTGAAACCGTTCGTTGGCAGTAACCGGTTTCATTTTGAGGTTTCACTCTGTTTTCTCCTATAGGGATACATGTATTTGGAACTCTAAATCAAACACGGTTTGTGCTAGCTCTTTGAAACTTGACACCATAAAGCAGTTTCAAGTTCTATCTCTATGGTTTGTTTGCTGTTGATGTAGCCCTAAGCAGAGACTGGCGAGAATCACTTTCATGGAAAGGGCCTGTCAAGCTTCCAAAAAACTACGAGTTGCCTGAAATCTCAGCACACACTTTTTCACCCAATCTTGATGAAACTTTCAGGTAATGATCAGTACACCAATCCCACTTGGCTCGCCAAATTTCGTTCTTCTAGGTGAAACCGTTCGTTGGCAGTAACCGGTTTCATTTTGAGGTTTCACTCTGTTTTCTCCTATAGGGATGCATGTATTTGGAACTCTAAATCAAACACGTGTTTGTGCTAGCTCTTGAAACTGGACACCATAAAGCCGTTTCAAGTTCTATCTCTATGGTTTGTTTGCTGTTGATGAAGCCCTAAGCAGAGACTGGCGAGAATCACTTTAATGGAAAGGGCCTGCCAAGCTTCCAAAAAACTATGAGTTACCTGAAATCTCAGCACACACTTTTTCACCCAATCTTGATGAAACTTTCAGGTAATGATCAGTACACCAATCCCACTTGGCTCGCCAAGTTTCGTTCTTGTAGGTGAAACCGTTCGTTGGAAGTAACCGGTTCATTTTGAGGTTTCACTCTGTTTTCCCTATAGAGATACATGTATTTGGAACTCTAAATAAAACACGGTTTGTGCTAGCTCTTTGAAACTTGACAACATAAAGCAGTTTCAAGTTCTATCTCTATGGTTTGTTTGCTGTTGATGTAGCCCTAAGCAGAGACTGGCGAGAATCACTTTCATGGAAAGGGCCTGCCAAGCTTCCAAAAAACTACGAGTTGCCTGAAATCTCAGCACACACTTTTTCACACAATCTTGATGAAACTTTCAGGTAATGATCAGTACACCAATCCCACTTGGCTCGCCACATATCGTTCTTCTAGGTGAAACCGTTCGTTGGCAGTAACCGGTTTTCATTTTGAGGTTTCACTCTGTTTTCTCCTATAGGGATACATGTATTTGGAACTCTAAATCAAACACGGTTTGTGCTAGCTCTTTGAAACTTGACACCATAAATCAGTTTCAAGTTCTATCCCTATGGTTTGTTTGCTGTTGATGTAGCCCTAAGCAGAGACTGGAGAGAATCACTTTCATGGAAAGGGCCTGCCAAACTTCCAAAAAACTACGAGTTGCCTCAAATCTCAGCACACACTTTTTCACCCAATCTTGATGAAACTTTCAGGTGATGATCAGTACACCAATCCCACTTGGCTCGCCAAATTTCGTTCTTCTAGGTGAAACCGTTCGTTGGCAGTAACCGGTTCATTTTGAGGTTTCAGTCTGTTTTCTCCTATAGGGATACATGGTATTTGGAACTCTAAATCAAACACGGTTTGTGCTAGCTCTTTGAAACTTGACACCATAAACCAGTTTAAAGTTCTATCTCTATGGATTGTTTGCTGTTGATGTAGCCCTAAGCAGAGACTGGCGAGAATCACTTTCATGGAAAGGCTGCCAAGCTTCCAAAAAAACTACGAGTTGCCTGAAATCTCAGCACACACTTTTTCACCCAATCTTGATGAAACTTTCAGGTAATGATCAGTACACCAATCCCACTTGGCTCGCCAAATTTCGTTTCTTCTAGGTGAACCGTTCGTTGGCAGTAACCGGTTTCATTTTTGAGGTTTCCTCTGTTTTCTCCTATAAGGATACATGTATTTGGAACTCTAAATCAAACACGGTTTGTGTTAGCTCTTTGAAACTTGACACCATAAAGCAGTTTCAAGTTCTATCTCTATGGATTGTTTGCTGTTGATGTAGCCCTAAGCAGAGACTGGCGAGAATCACTTTCATGGAAAGGGCCTGCCAAGCTTCCAAAAAACGAGTTGCCTGAAATCTCAGCACACACTTTTTCACCCAATCTTGATGAAACTTTCAGGTAATGATCAGTACACCAATCCCACTTGGCTCGCCAAATTTCGTTCTTCTAGGTGAAACCGTTCGTTGGCAGTAACCGGTTTCATTTTGAGGTTTCACTCAGTTTTCTCCTATAGGGATACATGTATTTGGAACTCTAAATCAAACACGGTTTGTGCTAGCTCTTTGAAACTTGACACCATAAAGCAGTTTCAAGTTCTATCTCTATGGTTTGTTTGCTGTTGATGTAGCCCTAAGCAGAGACTGGCGAGAATCACTTTCATGGAAAGGGCCTGTCAAGCTTCCAAAAAACTACGAGTTGCCTGAAATCTCAGCACACACTTTTTCACCCAATCTTGATGAAACTTTCAGGTAATGATCAGTACACCAATCCCACTTGGCTCGCCAAATTTCGTTCTTCTAGGTGAAACCGTTCGTGGCAGTAACCGGTTTCCAATTTTGAGGTTTCACTCTGTTTTCTCCTATAGGGATGCATGTATTTGGAACTCTAATCAAACACGGTTTGTGCTAGCTCTTTGAAACTGGACACCATAAAGCCGTTTCAAGTTCTATCTCTATGGTTTGTTTTGCTGTTGATGAAGCCCTAAGCAGAGACTGGCGAGAATCACTTTAATGGAAAGGGCCTGCCAAGCTTTCCAAAAAACTATGAGTTACCTGAAATCTCAGCACACACTTTTTCACCCATCTTGATGAAACTTTCAGGTAATGATCAGTACACCAATCCCACTTGGCTCGCCAAGTTTCGTTCTTGTAGGTGAAACCGTTCGTTGGAAGTAACCGGTTTCATTTTGAGGTTTCACTCTGTTTTCTCCTATAGAGATACATGTATTTGGAACTCTAAATCAAACACGGTTAGTGCTAGCTCTTTGAAACTTGACAACATAAAGCAGTTTCAAGTTCTATCTCTATGGTTTGTTTGCTGTTGATGTAGCCCTAAGCAGAGACTGGCGAGAATCACTTTCATGGAAAGGGCCTGCCAAGCTTCCAAAAAAACTACGAGTTGCCTGAAATCTCAGCACACACTTTTTCACACAATCTTGATGAAACTTTCAGGTAATGATCAGTACACCAATCCCACTTGGCTCGCCACATATCGTTCTTCTAGGTGAAACCGTTCGTTGGCAGTAACCGGTTTCATTTTGAGGTTTCACTCTGTTTTCTCCTATAGGGATACATGTATTGGAACTCTAAATCAAACACGGTTTGTGCTAGCTCTTTGAAACTTGACACCATAAATCAGTTTCAAGTTCTATCCCTATGGTTTGTTTGCTGTTGATGTAGCCCTAAGCAGAGACTGGAGAGAATCACTTTCATGGAAAGGGCCTGCCAAACTTCCAAAAAACTACGAGTTGCCTCAAATCTCAGCACACACTTTTTCACCCAATCTTGATGAAACTTTCAGGTGATGATCAGTACACCAATCCCACTTGGCTCGCCAAATTTCGTTCTTCTAGGTGAAACCGTTCGTTGGCAGTAACCGGTTTCATTTTGAGGTTTCAGTCTGTTTTCTCCTATAGGGATACATGTATTTGGAACTCTAAATCAAACACGGTTTGTGCTAGCTCTTTGAAACTTGACACCATAAAGCAGTTTAAAGTTCTATCTCTATGGATTGTTTGCTGTTGATGTAGCCCTAAGCAGAGACTGGCGAGAATCACTTTCATGGAAAGGGGCCTGCCAAGCTTCCAAAAACTACGAGTTGCCTGAAATCTCAGCACACACTTTTTCACCCAATCTTGATGAAACTTTCAGGTAATGATCAGTACACCAATCCCACTTGGCTCGCCAAATTTCGTTCTTCTAGGTGAAACCGTTCGTTGGCAGTAACCGGTTTCATTTTGAGGTTTCCCTCTGTTTTCTCCTATAAGGATACATGTATTTTGGAACTCTAAATCAAACACGGTTTGTGTTAGCTCTTTGAAACTTGACACCATAAAGCAGTTTCAAGTTCTATCTCTATGGATTGTTTGCTGTTGATGTAGCCCTAAGCAGAGACTGGCGAGAATCACTTTCATGGAAAGGGCCTGCCAAGCTTCCAAAAAACTACGAGTTGCCTGAAATCTCAGCACACACTTTTTCACCCAATCTTGATGAAACTTTCAGGTAATGATCAGTACACCAATCCCACTTGGCTCGCCAAGTTTCGTTCTTCAAGGTGAAACCGTTCGTTGGCAGTAACCGGTTTCATTTGGAGGTTTCACTCTGTTTTCTCCTATAGGGATACATGTATTTGGAACTCTAAATCAAACACGGTTTGTGCTAGCTCTTTGAAACTTGACACCATAAAGCAGTTTCAAGTTCTATCTCTATGGTTGGTTTGCTGTTGATGTAGCCCTAAGCAGAGACTGGCGAGAATCACTTTCATGGAAAGGGCCTGCCAAGCTTCCAAAAAACTACGAGTTGCCTCAAATCTCAGCACACACTTTTTCACCCAATCTTGATGAAACTTTCAGGTAATGATCAGTACACCAATCCCACTTGGCTCGCCAAATATCGTTCTTCTAGGTGAAACCGTTCGTTGGCAGTAACCGGTTTCATTTTGAGGTTTCACTCTGTTTTCTCCTATAGGGATGCAAGTATTTGGAACTCTAAATCAAACACGGTTTGTGCTAGCTCTTTGAAACTTGACACCATAAAGCAGTTTCAAGTTCTATCTCTATGGTTTGTTTGCTGTTGATGTAGCCCTAAGCAGAGACTGGCGAGAATCACTTTCATGGAAAGGGCCTGCCAAGCTTCCAAAAAACTACGAGTTGCCTGAAATCTCAGCACACACTTTTTCACCCAATCTTGATGAAACTTTCAGGTAATGATCAGTACACCAATCCCACTTGGCTCGCCAAATATCGTTCTTCTAGGTGAAACCGTTCGTTGGCAGTAACCGGTTTCATTTTGAGGTTTCACTCTGTTTTCTCCTATAGGGATACATGTATTTGGAACTCTAAATCAAACACGGTTTTGTGCTAGCTCTTTGAAACTTGACACCATAAAGCAGTTTAAAGTTCTATCTCTATGGATTGTTTGCTGTTGATGTAGCCCTAAGCAGAGACTGGCGAGAATCACTTTCATGGAAAGGGCCTGCCAAGCTTCCAAAAACTACGAGTTGCCTGAAATCTCAGCACACACTTTTTCACCCAATCTTGATGAAACTTTCAGGTAATGATCAGTACACCAATCCCACTTGGCAAGCCAAATTTCGTTCTTCTAGGTGAAACCGTTCGTTGGCAGTAACCGGTTTCATTTTGAGGTTTCACTCTGTTTTCTCCTATAGGGATGCATGTATTTGGAACTCTAAATCAAACACGGTTTGTGCTAGCTCTTTGAAACTTGACACCATAAAGCAGTTTCAAGTTCTATCTCTATGGTTTGTTTGCTGTTGATGTAGCCCTAAGCAGAGACTGGGGAGAATCACTTTCATGGAAAGGGCCTGCCAAGCTTCCAAAAAACTACGAGTTGCCTGAAATCTCAGCACACACTTTTCACCCAATCTTGATGAAACTTTCAGGTAATGATCAGTACACCAATCCCACTTGGCTCGCCAAATTTCGTTCTTCTAGGTGAAACCGTTCGTTGGCAGTAACCAGTTTCATTTTGAGGTTTCACTCTGTTTTCTCCTATAGGGATACATGTATTTGGAACTCTAAATCAAACACGGTTTGTGCTAGCTCTTTGAAACTTGACACCATAAAGCAGTTTCAAGTTCTATCTCTATGGTTTGTTTGCTGTTGATGTAGCCCTAAGCAGAGACTGGCGAGAATCACTTTCATGGAAAGGGCCTGCCAAGCTTCAAAAAACTACGAGTTGCCTGAAATCTCAGCACACACTTTTTCACCCAATCTTGATGAAACTTTCAGGTAATGATCAGTACACCAATCCCACTTGGCTCGCCAAATTTCGTTCTTCTAGGTGAAACCGTTCGTTGGCAGTAACCGGTTCATTTTGAGGTTTCACTCTGTTTTCTCCTATAGGGATGCATGTATTTGGAACTCTAAATCAAACACGGTTTGTGCTAGCTCTTTGAAACTGGACACCATAAAGCCGTTTCAAGTTCTATCTCTATGGTTTTTTTGCTGTTGATGAAGCCCTAAGCAGAGACTGGCGAGAATCACTTTATGGAAAGGGCCTGCCAAGCTTCCAAAAAACTATGGAGTTACCTGAAATCTCAGCACACACTTTTTCACCCAATCTTGATGAAACTTTCAGGTAATGATCAGTACACCAATCCCACTTGGCTCGCCAAGTTTCGTTCTTCTAGGTGAAACCGTTCGTTGGAAGTAACCGGTTTCATTTTGAGGTTTCCCTCTGTTTTCTCCTATAAGGAATACATGTATTTGGAACTCTAAATCAAACACGGTTGTGTTAGCTCTTTGAAACTTGACACCATAAAGCAGTTTCAAGTTCTATCTCTATGGATTGTTTGCTGTTGATGTAGCCCTAAGCAGAGACTGGCGAGAATCACTTTCATGGGAAAGGGCCTGCCAAGCTTCCAAAAAACTACGAGTTGCCTGAAATCTCAGCACACACTTTTTTCACCCAATCTTGATGAAACTTTCAGGTAATGATCAGTACACCAATCCCACTTGGCTCGTCCAAGTTTCGTTCTTCAAGTTGAAACCGTTCGTTGGCAGTAACCGGTTTCATTTGGAGGTTTCACTCTGTTTTCTCCTATAGGGATACATGTATTTGGAACTTCTACAATCAAACACGGTTTTGTGCTAGCTCTTTAGAAACTTGACACCATAAAGCAGTTTCAAGTTCTATCTCT
>NW_027525640.1:0-17414 GCF_052094955.1 Ictidomys tridecemlineatus | reverse complement strand
GTCTCGACTTAGGGCTACATCAACAGCAAACAAACCATAGAGAGAGAACTTGAAACTGCTTTATTTTGTCAAGTTTCAAAGAGCTAGCACAAACCGTGTTTGATTTAGAGTTCTAAATACATGTATCCCTATAGGATTAAACAAAGTGAAACCTAAAAATGAAAACGGTTACTGCAAACGAATGGTTTAACCTAGAAGAACGAAATTTGGTGAGCCAAGTGGTTTTGGTGTACTGATCATTACCTGAAAGAATCATCAAGATTGGGTGAAAAAATGTTGGCTGAGATTTCAGTCAACTCGTAGTTTTTTGGAAGCTTGGCAACCCCTTTCCATGAAAGTGATTTTCGCCACTCTCTGCTTAGGGCTACATCAACAGAAAACAAAGCATAGAGATAGAACTTGAAAATGCTTTATTGTGTCAAGTTTCAAAAAGCTAGCACAAACAGTGTTTGATTTAGAGTTCCAAATACATGTATCCCTATAGGAGAAAACAGAGTGAAACCTAAAAAGGAAAACGGTTACTGCAAAGGAACGGTTTAACCTAGAAAAATGAAATTTGGTGAGCCAAGTGGTTTTGGTGTACTGATCATTACGTGAAAGAATCATCAAGATTGGGTCAAAACA
The DNA here is from genome assembly GCF_052094955.1 of Ictidomys tridecemlineatus. Taxonomy (NCBI): domain Eukaryota; kingdom Metazoa; phylum Chordata; class Mammalia; order Rodentia; family Sciuridae; genus Ictidomys; species Ictidomys tridecemlineatus. The sequence goes on along the minus strand of NW_027525640.1, from coordinate 16,790 downwards.
TGTTTGCTGAGAATTCAGGGAACTCGTAGTTTTTTGGAAGCTTGGCAATGCCTTTCCATGAAAGTGATTTTCGCCAGTCTCTGCTTAGGGCTACATCAACAGCAAACAAACCATAGAGATAGAACTTGAAAATGCTTTATTGTGTCAAGTTTCAAACAGCTAGCACAAACCGTGTTTGATTTAGAGTTCCAAATACATGTATCCCTATAAGAGAAAACAGAGTGAAACCTAAAAATGAAAATGGTTAATGCAAACGAATGGTTTAACCTAGAAGAACGAAATATGGTGAGCCAAGTGGTTTTGGTGTACTGATCATTACATGAAAGAATCATCAAGATTGGGTGAAAAAATGTTTGCTGAGATTTCTGGCAACTCATAGTTTTTTGGAAGCTTGCAACCCCTTTCCATGAAAGTGATTTTCTCCAGTCTCTGCTTAGGGCTACATCAACAGCAAACAAACCATAGAGATAGAACTTGAGACTTCTTTATTGTGTCAAGTTTCAAAGAGCTAGCACATACTGTGTTTCATTTAGAGTTCCAAATACATGTATCTCTATAGAAGAAAACAGAGTGAAACCTAAAAATTAAAACGGTTACTGCAAACGAACGATTTAACTTAGAAGAACGAAATTTGGTGAGCCAAGTGATTTTGGTGTACTAATCATTACCTGAAAGAATCATCAAGATTGGGTGAAAAAATGTTGGCTGAGATTTCAGGCAACTCGTAGTTTTTTGGAAGCTTGGCAACCCCTTTCTATTAAAGTTATTTTCGCCAGTCTCTGCTTAGGGCTACATCAACAGCAAACAAAGCATAGAATAGAACTTGAAACTGCTTTATTGTGTCAAGTTTCAAAGAGCTAGCACAAACCGTGTTTGATTTAGAGTTCCAAATATATGTATATTTATTGGAGAAAACAGAGTGAAACTTAAAAATGAAAACGGTTACTGCAAACGAACGGTTTAACCTAGAGGAACTAAATTTGGTGAGCCAAGTGGTTTTGGTGTACTCATCATTACTTGAAAGTATCATCAAGATTGGGTCAAAAAATGTTGGCTGAGATTTCAGGAAACTCGGAGTTTTTTGGAAGCTTGGCAACCCCATTCCATGAAAGTGATTCTCGCCACTCTCTGCTTAGGGCTACAGCCACAGAAAACAAAGCATAGAGATAGAACTTGAAACTGCTTTATTGTGTCAAGTTTCAAAGAGCTAGCACAAACCGTGTTTGATTTAGAGTTCCAAATACATGTATCCCTATAAGAGAAAACAGAGTGAAACCTAAAAAGGAAAACGGTTACTGCAAACGAACGGTTTAATCTAGAAGAACGAAATTTGGTGAGCCAAGTGGTTTTGGTGTACTGATCATTACCTGAAAGAATCATCAAGATTGGGTTAAAAAATGTTTGCTTAGATTTCAGGAAACTCGTAGTTTTTTTGAAGCTTGGCAACCCGTTTCCATGAAAGTGATTTTCGCCAGTCTCTGCTTAGAGCTACATCAACAGCAAACAAACCATAGAATAGAACTTGAAACTGCTTTATTGTGTCAAGTTTCAAAGATCTAGCACAAACCGTGTTTGATTTAGAGTTCCAAATACATGTATCTTTACAGGAGAAAACAGAGTGAAACCTAAAAATGAAAACGGTTACTGCAAAGGAACTGTTTAACCTAGAAGAACGAAATTTGGTGAGCCAAGTGGTTTTGGTGTACTCATCATTACTTGAAAGTATCATCAAGACTGGGTGAAAAAATGTTGGCTGAGATTTCAGGAAACTCGTAGTTTTTTGGAAGCTTGGCAATCCTTTTCCATGAAAGTGATTTTCGCCACTCTCTGCTTAGGGCTACATCAACAGAAAACAAACCATAAAGATAGAACTTGAAACTGCTTTATTGTGTCAAGTTTCAAAGAGCTAGCACAAACCGTGTTTGATTTAGAGTTCCAAATACATGTATCCCTATAGGAGAAAACAGAGTGAAACCTAAAAAAAAAAACGGTTACTGCAAATGAACGGTTTAACCTAGAAGAACGAAATTTGGTGAGCCAAGTGGTTTTGGTGTACTGATCATTACCTGAAAAAATCATCAAGATTGGGTGAAAAAATGTTTGCTGAGATATCAGGCAACTCGTAGTTTTTTGGAAGCTTGGCAACCCGTTTCCATGAATGTGATTTTAGCCAGTCTCTACTTAGGGCTACATCAAAAGCAAACAAACCATAGAGATAGAACTTGAAACTGCTTTATTGTGTCAAGTTTCAAAGAGCTAGCACAAACCGTGTTTGATTTAGAGTTCCAAATACATGTATCTTTACAGGAGAAAACAGAGTGAAACCTAAAAAGGAAAACGGTTACTGCAAACGAACGGTTAAACCTAGAAGAACGAAATTTGGTGAGCCAAGTGGTTTTGGTGTACTGATCATTACCAGAAAGAATCATCAAGATTGGGTGAAAAAATGTTGGCTGAGATTTCAGAAAACTCGTAGTTTTTTGGAAGCTTGGCAACCCCTTTCCATGAAAGTGATTTTCGCCACTCTCTGCTTAGGGCTACATCAACAGAAAACAAACCATAGAGATAGCAATTGAAACTGCTTTATTGGGTCAAGTTTCAAAAAGCTAGCACAAACCGTGTTTGATTTAGAGTTCCAAATACATGTATACCTATAGGAGAAAACAGAGTGAAACCTAAAAAGGAAAACGGTTACTGCAAAGGAACGGTTTAACCTAGAAGAATGAACTTTGGTTAGCCAAGTGGTTTTGGTGTACTGATCTTTACCTGAAAGAATCATCAAGATTGGGTCAAAACATGTTTGCTGAGATTTCAGGGAACTCGTAGATTTTTGGAAGCTTGGCAACGCCTTTCCATGAAAGTGATTTTCGCAAGTCTCTGCTTAGGGCTAAATCAACAGCAAACAAACCATAGAGATAGAACTTGAAACTGTTTTATTGTGTCAAGTTTCAAACAGCTAGCACAAACCGTGTTTGATTTAGAGTTCCAAATACATGTATCCCTATAAGAGAAAACAGAGTGAAACCTAAAAAGGAAAACGGTTACTGCAAATGAACGGTTCAACCTAGAAGAACGAAATTTGGTGAGCCAAGTGGTTTTGGTGTACTGATCATTACCTGAAAGAATCATCAAGATTGGGTGAAAAAATGTTTGGTGAGATTTCAGGCAACTCATAGTTTTTTGGAAGCTAGGCAACCCCTTTCCATGAAAGTGATTTTCGCCAGTCTCTGCGTAGGGCTACATCAACAGCAAACAAACCATAGAGATAGAACTTGAAACTGCTTTATTGTGTCAAGTTTCTAAGAGCTAGCACAAACCGTGTTTGATTTAGAGTTCCAAATACATGTATCTCTATACGAGAAAACAGAGTGAAACCTAAAAATGAAAATGGTACTGCAAATGAAGGGTTTAACCTAGAAGAACGAAATTTGGTGAGCCAAGTGGTTTTGGTATACTCATCACTACAAGAAAGAATCTTCAAGATTGGGTGAAAAAACGTTTGCTGAGATTTCAGGCAACTCGTAGTTTTTTGGAAGCTTGGCAATCCCTTTCCATGAATGTGATTTTCGCCACTCTCTGCTTAGGGCTACATCAACAGCAAACAACCCGTAGAGATAGAACTTGAAACTGCTTTATTGTGTCAAGTTTCAAAGAGCTAGCACAAACCGTGTTTGATTTAGAGTTCCAAATACATGCATCCCTATAGGAGAAAACAGAGTGAAACCTAAAAATGAAAACGGTTACTGCAAACGAACGGTTTAACCTAGAAGAACAAAATTTGGTGAGCCAAGTGGTTTTGGTGTACTGATCATTACCTGAAAGAATCATCAAGATTGGGTGAAAAAATGTTTGCTGAGATTTCAGGAAACTCGTAGTTTTTTGGAAGCTTGGCAACCCCTTTCCATGAATGTGATTTTAGCCAGTCTCTACTTAGGGCTACATCAACAGCAAACAAACCATAGAGAGAGAACTTGTAACTGCTTTATTGTGTCAAGTTTCAAAGAGCTAGCACAAACCGTGTTTGATTTAGAGTTCTAAATACATGTATCCCTATAGGATTAAACAGAGTGAAACCTAAAAATGAAAACGGTTACTGCAAACGAACGGTTTAACCTAGAAGAACGAAATTTGGTGAGCCAAGTGGTTTTGGTGTACTGATCATTACCTGAAAGAATCATCAAGATTGGGTGAAAAAATGTTGGCTGAGATTTCAGGAAACTCGTAGTTCTTTGGAAGCTTGGCAACCCCTTTCCATGAAAGTGATTTTCGCCACTCTCTGCTTAGGGCTACATCAACAGAAAACAAACCATAGAGATAGAAATTGAAACTGCTTTATTGGGTCAAGTTTCAAAAAGCTAGCACAAACCGTGTTTGATTTAGAGTTCCAAATACATGTATCCCTATAGGAGAAAAAAGAGTGAAACCTAAAAAGGAAAACGGTTACTGCAAAGGAACGGTTTAACCTAGAAGAACGAAATTTGGTGAGCCAAGTGGTTTTGGTGTACTGATCATTACCTGAAAGAATCATCACGATTGGGTCAAAACATGTTTGCTGAGATTTCAGGCAACTCGTAGTTTTTTGGAAGCTTGGCAACGCCTTTCCATTAAAGTGATTTTCGCAAGTCTCTGCTTAGGGCTACATCAACAGCAAACAAACCATAGAGATAGAACTTGAAACTGCTCTATTGTGTCAAGTTTCAAACAGCTAGCACAAACCGTGTTTGATTTAGAGTTCCAAATACATGTATCCCTATAAGAGAAAACAGAGTGAAACGTAAAAATGAAAATGGTTACTGCAAACGAATTGTTTAACCTAGAAGAACGAAATATAGTGAGCCAAGTGGTTTTGGTGTACTGATCATTACCTGAAAGAATCATCAAGATTGGGTGAAAAAATGTTTGCTGAGATTTCAGGCAACTCATAGTTTTTTGGAAGCTTGGCAACCCCTTTCCATGAAAATGATTTTCTCCAGTCTCTGCTGAGGGCTACATCAACAGCAAACAAACCATAGAGATAGAACTTGAGACTTCTTTATTGTGTCAAGTTTCAAAGAGCTAGCACATACCGTGTTTCATTTAGAGTTCCAAATACATGTATCTCTATAGAAGAAAACAGAGTGAAACCTAAAAATGAAAACGGTTACTGCAAACGAACGATTTAACCTAGAAGAACGAAATTTGGTGAGCCAAGTGGTTTTCGTGTACTGATCATTACCTGAAAGAATCATCAAGATTGGGTGAAAAAATGTTGGCTCAGATTTCAGGCAACTCGTAGTTTTTTGGAAGCTTGGCAACCCCTTTCCATGAAAGTGATTTTCGCCACTCTCTGCTTAGGGCTACATCAACAGCAAACAAACCATAGAGATAGAACTTGAAACTACCTTATTGTGTAAAGTTTCAATGAGCTAGCACAAACCGTGTTTGATTTAGAGTTCCAAATACATGTATCCCTATAGGAGAAAACAGAGTGAAACCTAAAAAGGAAAACGGTTACTGCAAAAAAACGGTTTAAACTAGAAGAACGAAATTTGGTGACCAAGTGGTTTTGGTGTACTGATCATTATCTGAAAGAATCATCAAGATTGGGTGAAAAAATTTTGGCTGAGATTTCAGGCAATTCGTAGTTTTTTGGAAGCTTGGCAACCCCTTTCCATGAAAGTGATTTTCGCCAGTCTCTGCTTAGGGCTACATCAACCGCAAACAAACAATAGAATAGAAATTGAAAATTCTTTATTGTGTCAAGTTTCAAAGAGCTAGCACAAACCGTATTTGATTTAGAGTTCCAAATACATATATCTTTATAGGAGAAAACAGAGTGAAACCTAAAAATGAAAACGGTTACTTCAAACGAACGGTTTAACCTAGAAGAACGAAATTTGTGAGCCAAGTGGTTTTGGTGTACTGATCATTACCTGAAAGAATCATCAAGATTGGGTGAAAAAATGTTGGCTGAGATTTCAGGAAACTCGTAGTTCTTTGGAAGCTTGGCAACCCCTTTCCATGAAAGTGATTTTCGCCAATCTCTGCTTAGGGCTACATCAACAGCAAACAAACCATAGAGATGGAACTTGAAACTGCTTTATTGTGTCAAGTTTCAAAGAGCTAGCACAAACCATGTTTGATTTAGAGTTCCAAATACATGCATCCCTATAGGAGAAAACGGAGTGAAACCTAAAAATGAAAACGGTTACTGCAAACGAACGGTTTAACCTAGAAGAATGAAATTTGGTGAGCCAAGTGGTTTTGGTGTACTGATCATTACCTGAAAGTATCATCAAGATTGGGTGAAAAAATGTTGGCTGAGATTTCATGCAACTCGTAGTTTTTTGGAAGCCTAGCAACCCCTTTCCATGAAAGTGATTTTCGCCACTCTCTGCTTCGGGCTACATCAACAGCAAACAAACCATAGAGATAGAACTTGAAACTGCTTTATTGTGTCAAGTTTCAAAAAGCTAGCACAAACCCTGTTTGATTTAGAGTTCCAATACATGTATCCCTACAGGAGAAAACAGAGTGAAACCTAAAAATGAAAACGGTTACTGCAAACGAACAGCTTAACCTAGAAGAACGAAATATGGTGAGCCAAGTGGTTTTGGTGTACTGATCATTACGTGAAAGAATCATCAAGATTGGGTCAAAAAATGTTGGCTGAGATTTCAGGCAACTCGTAGTTTTTTGGAAGCATGGCAACCCCTTTCCATGAAAGTGATTTTCGCCAGTCTCTGCTTAGGGCTACATCAACAGCAAACAAACCATACAGATAGAACTTGAAACTGCTTTATTGTGTCAAGTTTCAAAGAGCTAGCACAAACCGTGTTTGATTTAGAATTCCAAATATATGTATCCCTATAGGAGAAAACAGAGTGAAACCTAAAAATGAAAACGGTTACTGCAAACGAACGGTTTAACCTAGAAGAACGAAATTTGGTGAGCCAAGTGGTTTTGGTGTACTGATCATTACCTGAAAGAATCATCAAGATTGGGTGAAAAAATGTTGGCTGAGATTTCAGGCAACTCGTAGTTATTTGGAAGCTTGGCAAACCCTTTCCATGAAAGTGATTTTCTCCAGTCTCTGCTTAGGGCTACATCAACAGCAAACAATCCATACAGATAGAACTTGAAACTGCTTTATTGTGTCAAGTTTCAAAGAGCTAGCACAAACCGTGTTTTATTTAGAGTTCCAAATACATGTATCCCTATAGGAGAAAACAGAGTGAATCCTAAAAATGAAAATGGTTACTGCAAACTAACGGTTTAACATAGAAGAACGAAACTTGGTGAGCCTAGTGATTTTGGTGTACTGATCATTACCTGAAAGAATCATCAAGATTGGGTCAAAACATGTTTGCTGAGATTTCAGGGAACTCGTAGTTTTTTGGAAGCTTGGCAACCCCTTTCCATGAAAGTGATTTTCGCCAGTCTCTGCTTAGGGCTACATCAACAGCAAACAAACCATAGAGATAGAATTTGAAACTGCTTTATTGTGTCAAGTTTCAAACAGCTAGCACAAACCGTGTTTGTTTTAGAGTTCCAAATACATGTATCTCTATAAGAGAAAACAGAGTGAAACCTAAAAATGAAAACGGTTACTGCAAACGAATGGTTTAACCTAGAAGAACGAAATTTGGTGAGCCAAGTGGTTTTGGTGTACTGATCATTGCCTGAAAGAATCATCAAGATTGGGTGAAAAAATGTTGGCTGAGATTTCAGGCAACTCGTAGTTTTTTGGAAGCTTGGCAACCCCTTTCCATGAAAGTGATTTTCGCCACTCTCTGCTTAGGGCTACATCAACAGCAAACAAACCATAGAGATAGAACTTGAAACTGCTTTATTGTGTCAAGTTTCAAAGAGCTATCACAAACCCTGTATGATTTAGAGTTTCAATACATGTATCCCTACAGGAGAAAACAGAGTGAAACCTAAAAATGAAAACGGTTACTGCAAACGAACAGCTTAACCAAGAAGAACGAAATATGGTGAGCCAATTGGTTTTGGTGTACTGATCATTACGTGAAAGAATCATCAAGATTGGGTCAAAAAATGTTGGCTGAGATTTCAGGCAACTCGTAGTTTTTTGGAAGCATGGCAACCCCTTTCCATGAAAGTGATTTTCGCCAGTCTCTGCTTAGGGCTACATCAACAGCAAACAAACCATACAGATAGAACTTGAAACTGCTTTATTGTGTCAAGTTTCAAAGAGCTAGCACAAACCGTGTTTTATTTAGAGTTCCAAATACATGTATCCCTATAGGAGAAAACAGAGTGAAACCTAAAAATGAAAATGGTTACTGCAAACGAACGGTTTAACATAGAAGAATGAAACTGGGTGAGCCTAGTGATTTTGGTGTACTGATCATTACCTGAAAGAATCATCAAGATTGGGTGAAAAAATGTTTGCTGAGATTTCAGGCAACTTGTAGTTTTTTGGAAGCTTGGCAACCCCTTTCCATGAAAGTGATTTTCGCCATTCTCTGCTTAGGGCTACATCAACAGCAAACAAACCATAGAGATAGAACTTGAAACTGCTTTATTGTGTCAAGTTTCAAAGAGCTAGCACAAACCGTGTTTGATTTAGAGTTCTAAATACATGTATCCCTATAGGAGAAAACAGAGTGAAACCTAAAAATAAAAACGGTTACTGCAAACGAACGGTTTAACCTAGAAGAAGGAAACTTGGTGAGCCTAGTGGTTTTGGTGTACTGATCATTACCTGAAAGAATCATGAAGATTGGGTCAAAACATGTTTGCTGAGATTTCAGGGAACTCGTAGATTTTGGAAGCTTGGCAAACCCTTTCCATGAAAGTGATTTTCGCCAGTCTCTGCTTAGGGCTACATCAACAGCAAACAAACCATAGAGATAGAATTTGAAACTGCTTTATTGTGTCAAGTTTCAAACACCTAGCACAAACCGTGTTTGTTTTAGAGTTCCAAATACATGTATCCCTATAAGAGAAAACAGAGTGAAACCTAAAAATGAAAACGGTTACTGCAAACGAACGGTTTAACCTAGAAGAACGAAATTTGGTGAGCCAAGTGGTTTTGGTGTACTGATCATTACGTGAAAGAATCATCAAGATTGGGTGAAAAAAATGTTGGCTGAGATTTCAGAAAACTCGTAGTTTTTTGGAAGCTTGGCAACCCCTTTCCATGAAAGTGATTTTCGCCAGTTTCTGCTTAGGGCTATATCAACAGCAAACAAACCATAGAGATAGAACTTGAAACTGCTTTATAGTGTCAAGTTTCAAAGAGCTAGCACAAACCGTGTTTGATTTAGAGTTCCAAACACATGTATCCCTATAGATGAAAACAGAGTGAAACCTAAAAAGGAAAACGGTTACTGCAAATGAACGGTTTAACCAAGAAGAACGAAATTTGGTGAGCCAAGAGGTTTTGGTGTACTCATCATTACTTGAAAGTATCATCAAGATTGGGTGAAAAAATGTTGGCTGAGATTTCAGGAAACTCGTAGTTTTTTGGAAGCTTGGCAACCCGTTTCCATGAAAGTGATTTTCGCAAGTCTCTGCTTAGGGCTACATCAACAGCAAACAAACCATAGAGATAGAACTTTAAACTGCTTTATTGTGTCAAGTTTCAAAGAGCTAGCACAAACCGTGTTTTATTTTAGTTCCAAATACATGTATCCCTATAGGAGAAAACAGAGTGAAACCTAAAAATAAAAACGGTTACTGCAAACGAACGGTTTAACCTAGAAGAACGAAACTTGGTGAGCCTAGTGGTTTTGGTGTACTGATCATTACCTGAAAGAATCATCAAGATTGGGTCAAAACAAGTTTGCTGAGATTTCAGGGAACTCGTAGTTTTTTGGAAGCTTGGCAACCCCTTTCCATGAAAGTGATTTTCGCCAGTCTCTGCTTAGGGCTACATCAACAGCAAACAAACCATAGAGATAGAATTTGAAACTGCTTTATTGTGTCAAGTTTCAAACAGCTAGCACAAACCGTGTTTGTTTTAGAGTTCCAAATACATGTATCCCTATAAGAGAAAACAGAGTGAAACCTAAAAATTAAAACGGTTACTGCAACCGAATGGTTTAACGTAGAAGAACGAAATATGGTGAGCCAAGTGGTTTTGGTGTACTGATCATTACCTGAAAGAATCATCAAGATTGGGTGAAAAAATGGTGGCTGAGATTTCAGGAAACTCGTAGTTTTTTGGAAGCTTGGCAACCCCTTTCCATGAAAGTGATTTTCGCCAGTTTCTGCTTAGGGCTATATCAACAGCAAACAATCCATACAGATAGAACTTGAAACTGCTTTATTGTGTCAAGTTTCAAAGAGCTAGCACAAACCGTGTTTGATTTAGAGTTCCAAATACATGTATCCCTATAGGAGAAAACAGAGTGAAACCTAAAAAGGAAAACGGTTCCTGCAAAGGAACGGTTTAAACTAGAAGAACGAAATTTGGTGAGCCAAGTGGTTTTGGTGTACTCATCATTACTTGAAAGTATCATCAAGATTGGGTGAAAAAATGTTGGCTGAGATTTCAGGCAACTCGTAGTTTTTTGGAAGCTTGGCAACCCCTTTCCATGAAAGTGATTCTCGCCACACTCTGCTTAGGGCTACAACAACAGAAAACAAACCATAGTGATAGAACTTGAAACCTCTTTATTGTGTCAAGTTTCAAAGAGCTAGCACAAACCGTGTTTGATTTAGGGTTCCAAATACATGTATCCCTATAGGAGAAAACAGTGAAACCTAAAAATGAAATCGGTTACTGCAAACGAACGGTTTAACCTAGAAGAACGAAATTTGGTGAGCCAAGTGGTTTTGGTGTACTGATCATTACCTGAAAGAATCATCAAGATTGGGTGAAAAAATGTTGGCTGAGATTTCAGGCAACTCGTAGTTTTATGGAAGCTTGGCAACCCCTTTCTATTAAAATGATTTTCGCCAGTTTCTGCGTAGGGCTACATCAACAGCAAACAAACCATAGAGAAAGAACTTAAAACTGCTTTATTTTGTCAAGTTTCAAAGAGCTAGCACAAACCGTGTTTGATTTAGAGTTCCAAATACATGTATCCCTATAGGAGAAAACAGAGTGAAACCTAAAAATGAAAACGGTTACTGCAAACGAACAGTTTAAAGTAGAAGAACGAAATTTGCTGAGCCAAGTGGTTTTGGTGTACTGATCATTACCTGAAAGAATCATCAAGATTGGGTGAAAAAATGTTTGCTGAGATTTCAGGCAACTCGTAGTTTTTGGAAGCTTGGCAACCCCTTTTAATGAAAGTGATTTTCGCCAGTCTCTGCTTAGGGCTACATCAACAGCAAACAAACCATAGAATAGAACTTGAAACTGCTTTATTGTGTCAAGTTTCAAAGAGCTAGCACAAACCGTGTTTGATTTAGAGTTCCAAATACATGTATCTTTATAGGAGAAAACAGAGTGAAACCTAAAAATGAAAACGGTTACTGCAAACGAACGGTATAACCTAGAAGAACGAAATTTGGTGAGCCAAGTGGTTTTGGTGTACTGATCATTAAATGAAAGAATCATCAAGATTGGGTGAAAAAATGTTGGCTGAGATTTCAGGCAACTCGTAGTTTTTTGGAAGCTTGGCAACCCCTTACCATGAAAGTGTTTTTCGCCAGTTTCTGCTTAGGGCTTCATCAACAGCAAACAAACCATAGAGATAGAACTTGAAACTGCTTTATTGTGTCAAGTTTCAAAGAGCTAGCACAAACCGTGTTTGATTTAGAGTTCCAAATACATGTATCCCTATAGGAGAAAACAGAGTGAAACCTAAAAATGAAAACGGTTACTGCAAACGAACGGTTTAACCTAGAAGAACGAAATTTGGTGAGCCAAGTTGTTTTGGTGTACTGATCATTACCTGAAAGAATCATCAAGATTGGTTGAAAAAATGTTTGCTGAGATTACAGGCAACTCGTAGTTTTTTGGAAGCTTGGCAACCCCTTTCCATGAATGTGATTTTCGCCAGTCTCTGCTTAGGGCTACATCAACAGCAAACAAACCATAGAGATAAAACTTGAAACTGCTTTATTGTGTCAAGTTTCAAAGAGCTAGCACAACCCGTGTTTGATTTAGAGTTCCAAATACATGTATCCCTATAGGAGAAAACAGAGTGAAACCTAAAAATGAAAACGGTTACTGCAAACGAACAGTTTAACCTAGAAGAATGAAATATGGTGAGCCAAGTGGTTTTGGTGTACTGATCATTACCTGAAAGAATCATCAAGATTGGGTGAAAAAATATTTGCTGAGATTACAGGCAACTCGTAGTTTTTTGGAAGCTTGGCAACCCTTTTCCATGAATGTGATTTTCACCAGTCTCTGCTTAGGGCTACATCAACAGCAAACAAACCATAGAGATAAAACTTGAAACTGCTTTATTGTGTCAAGTTTCAAAGAGCTAGCACAAACCGTGTTTGATTTAGAGTTCCAAATACATGTATCCCTATAGGAGAAAACAGAGTGAAACCTAAAAATAAAAACGGTTATTGCAAACGAACGGTTAAACCTAGAAGAACGAAATTTGGTGAGCCAAATGGTTTTGGTGTACTGATCATTACCTGTAAGAATCATCAAGTTTGGGTCAAAAAATGTTGGCTGAGATTTCAGGCAACTCGTAGTTTTTTGGAAGCTTGGCAACCCCTTTTTATGAAAGTGATTTTCGCCAGTCTCGGCTTAGGGCTACATCAACAGCAAACAAATCATAGAGATAGAACTTGAAACTGCTTTATTTTGTCAAGTTTCAAAGAGCTAGGACAAACCGTGTTTGATTTAGAGTTCCAAATACATGTATCCCTATAGGAGAATACAGAGTGAAACCTAAAAATGAAAACGGTTACTGCAAACGAACGGTTTAACCTAGAAGAACGAAATTTGGTGAGCCAAGTGGTTTTGGTGTACTGATCATTACCTGAAAGAATCAACAAATTGGGAGAGAAAATGTTGGCTGAGATTTCAGGCAACTCGTAGTTATTTGGAAGCTTGGCAACCCCTTTCCATTAAAGTCATTTTCGCCAGTGTCTGCTTAGGGCTACATCAACAGCAAACAAACCATACAGATAGAACTTCAAATTTTTTATTGTGTCAAGTTTCAGAGAGCTAGCACAAACCGTGTTTGATTTAGAGTTCCAAATACCTGTATCCCTATAGGAGAAAACAGAGTGAAACCTAAAAATATTAACGGTTACTGCAAAAAAAAGGTTTAACCTAGAAGAACGAAATTTGGTGAGCCAAGTGGTTTTTGTGTACTGATCATTACCTGAAAGAATCATCAAGATTGGGTGAAAAAATGTTGGCTGTGATTTCAGGCAACTCGTAGTTTTTTGGAAGCTTGGCAACCCCTTTCCTTGAAAGTGATTTTCGCCAGTCTCTGCTTAGGGATACATCAACAGAAAACAAACCATAGAGATAGAACTTGAAACTCCCTTATTGTGTCAAGTTTCAAAGAGCTAGCACAAACCGTGTTTGATTTAGGGTTCCAAATACATGTATCCCTATAGGAGAAAACAGTGAAACCTAAAAATGAAATCGGTTACTGCAAACGAACGGTTTAACCTAGAAGAACGAAATTTGGTGAGCCAAGTTGTTTTGGTGTACTGATCATTACCTGAAAGAATCATCAAGATTGGTTGAAAAAATGTTTGCTGAGATTACAGGCAACTCGTAGTTTTTTGGAAGCTTGGCAACCCCTTTCCATGAATGTGATTTTCGCCAGTCTCTGCTTAGGGCTACATCAACAGCAAACAAACCATAGAGATAAAACTTGAAACTGCTTTATTGTGTCAAGTTTCAAAGAGCTAGCACAACCCGTGTTTGATTTAGAGTTCCAAATACATGTATCCCTATAGGAGAAAACAGAGTGAAACCTAAAAATGAAAACGGTTACTGCAAACGAACAGTTTAACCTAGAAGAATGAAATATGGTGAGCCAAATGGTTTTGGTGTACTGATCATTACCTGTAAGAATCATCAAGTTTGGGTCAAAAAATGTTGGCTGAGATTTCAGGCAACTCGTAGTTTTTTGGAAGCTTGGCAACCCCTTTTTATGAAAGTGATTTTCGCCAGTCTCGGCTTAGGGCTACATCAACAGCAAACAAATCATAGAGATAGAACTTGAAACTGCTTTATTTTGTCAAGTTTCAAAGAGCTAGGACAAACCGTGTTTGATTTAGAGTTCCAAATACATGTATCCCTATAGGAGAATACAGAGTGAAACCTAAAAATGAAAACGGTTACTGCAAACGAACGGTTTAACCTAGAAGAACGAAATTTGGTGAGCCAAGTGGTTTTGGTGTACTGATCATTACCTGAAAGAATCAACAAATTGGGAGAGAAAATGTTGGCTGAGATTTCAGGCAACTCGTAGTTATTTGGAAGCTTGGCAACCCCTTTCCATTAAAGTCATTTTCGCCAGTGTCTGCTTAGGGCTACATCAACAGCAAACAAACCATACAGATAGAACTTCAAATTTTTTATTGTGTCAAGTTTCAGAGAGCTAGCACAAACCGTGTTTGATTTAGAGTTCCAAATACCTGTATCCCTATAGGAGAAAACAGAGTGAAACCTAAAAATATTAACGGTTACTGCAAAAAAAAGGTTTAACCTAGAAGAACGAAATTTGGTGAGCCAAGTGGTTTTTGTGTACTGATCATTACCTGAAAGAATCATCAAGATTGGGTGAAAAAATGTTGGCTGTGATTTCAGGCAACTCGTAGTTTTTTGGAAGCTTGGCAACCCCTTTCCTTGAAAGTGATTTTCGCCAGTCTCTGCTTAGGGATACATCAACAGAAAACAAACCATAGAGATAGAACTTGAAACTCCCTTATTGTGTCAAGTTTCAAAGAGCTAGCACAAACCGTGTTTGATTTAGGGTTCCAAATACATGTATCCCTATAGGAGAAAACAGTGAAACCTAAAAATGAAATCGGTTACTGCAAACGAACGGTTTAACCTAGAAGAACGAAATTTGGTGAGCCAAGTGGTTTTGGTGTACTCATCATTACCTGAAAGAATCATCAATATTGGGTGAAAAAATGTTGGCTGAGATTTCAGGAAACTCGTAGTTTTTTGGAAGCTTGGCAAACCCTTTCTATTAAAGTGATTTTCGCCAGACTCTGCTTAGGGCTACATCAACAGCAAACAAACCATAGAGAAAGAACTTGAAACTGGTTTATTGTGTCACGTTTCAAAGAGCTAGCACAAACCGTGTTTGATTTAGAGTTCCAAATACATGTATCCCTATAGGAGAAAACAGAGTGAAATCTAAAAATGTTACCGGTTACTGCAAACGAACGGTTTAACCTAGAAGAACTAAATTTGGTGAGCCAAGTGGTTTTGGTGTACTGATCATTATCTGAAAGAATTATCAAGATTGGGTGAAAAAATATTTGCTGAGATTTCAGGCAACTCGTAGTTTTTTGGAAGCTTGGCAACCCCTTTCCATGAAAGTGATTTTCTCCAGTCTCTGCTTAGGGCTACATCAACAGCAAACAAACCAGAGAGATAGAACTTGAAACTGCTTTATTGTGTCATGTTTCAAAGAGCTAGCACAAACCCTGTTTGATTTAGAGTTTCAAATACATGTATCCCTATAGGAGAAAATAGAGTGAAACCTAAAAATGAAAACGGTTACTGCAAACGAACGGTTTAACCTAGAAGAACGAAATTTGGTGAGCCAAGTGGTTTTGGTGTACTGATCATTACCTGAAAAAATCATCAAGATTGGGTGAAAAAATGTTGGCTGAGATTTCATGCAACTCGTAGTTTTTTGGAAGCTTGGCAACCCCTTTCCATGAAAGTGATTTTCGCCACTCTCTGCTTAGGGCTACATCAACAGCAAAGAAACCATACAGATAGAACTTGAAACTGCTTTATTGTGTCAAGTTTCAAAGAGCTAGCACAAACCGTGTTTGATTTAGAGTTCCAAATACATGTATCCCTATAGGAGAAAACAGAGTGAAACCTAAAAATGAAAACGGTTACTGCAAACGAACGGTTTAACCTAGAAGAACGAAATTTTGTGAGCCAAGTGGTTTCGGTGTACTGATCATTACCTGAAAGAATCATCAAGATTGGGTGAAAAAATGTTGGCTGAGATTTCAGGAAACTCATAGTTTTTTGGAAGCTTGGCAACCACTTTCCATGAAAGTGATTTTCGCCAGTCTCTGCTTAGGGCTTCATCAACAGCAAACACACCATAGAGATAGATCTTGAAACTGCTTTATTGTGTCAAGTTTCAAAGAGCTAGCGTAAACCATGTTTGATTTAGAGTTCCAAATACATGTATCCCTATAGGAGAAAACAGAGTGAAACCTAAAAATGAAAACGGTTACTGCAAACGAACGGGATAACCTAGAAGAACGAAATTTGGTGACCCAAGTGGTTTTGGTGTACTGATCATTACATGAAAGAATCATCAAGATTGGGTGAAAAAAGGTTGGCTGAGATTTCAGGCAACTCGTAGTTTTTTGGAAGCTTGGCAACCCCTTTCCATGAAAGAGATTTTCGCCAGTCTCTGCTTAGGGCTACATCAACAGCAAACAAACCAAAGAGATAGAACTTGAAACTGCTTTATTGTGTCAAGTTTCAAAGAGCTAGCACAAACCGTGTTTGATTTAGAGTTCCAAATACATGTATCCCTATAGGAGAAAACAGAGTGAAACCTAAAAATGAAAACGGTTACTGCAAACGAACAGTTTAACCTAGAAGAACGAAATTTGGTGAGCCAAGTGGTTTTGGTGTACTGATCATTACCTGAAAAAATCATCAAGATTATTTGAAAAAATGTTTGCTGAGA
>NW_027525639.1:0-17420 GCF_052094955.1 Ictidomys tridecemlineatus | reverse complement strand
CGGGGCCCGCATGAGCCTTGACTCCGCTTCTGCCCGCTGCTGTTTTCACCTGCTGCCTTCCTGCTGGGCGCTTTCACGGGTCGCTGTCAGTGCACGCCGGCTTGCGATCCTGCAACCCGGCTGAGCACAAAAACACAAGCCAGATCGAACTGAAACAAAGTTTTATTTTGTGAGAGGCCGTGTGCGTCCCCCTAACAAGCCGGTCCACACACACGTGTGTCCCTACCGGACATGGGGGGCTCCACTTCCCCCGGAACACCCTCCTACCATCCTTCCCCAACCAATGGAAACTCTCCGGGAGTCTTGTAACTTGAGTCCCCAAATGGGCCTAGGTGAACAGTAGGAGCCCAATTTCCATATGAATGTAATACTTTTGCAGTGGCTCCGAGCACCTGCATGTATTAATATTGAAGAAAACAGAGTGAAACCTAAAAATGAAAACGGTTACTGCAAAAAAACGGTTTAACCTAAAAGAACAAAATTTGGTCAGCCAAGTGGGATTGGTGTACTGATCATTACCTGAAAGTATCATCAAGATTAAGTGAAAAAATGTTGCTGAGATATCAGGAAACACATAGTTTTTTGGAAGCGTGGCACCCCTTTCAATGAAAGTGAGTTTCCTAAGTCTCTGATTGGGGCTACATCAATAGGAAATACACCATAAAGATACAACTTGAAACTACATTCTTGTGCCAAGTATTAAAGAACTAGCACAAACCCTGTTTGTTTTAGAGTTCCAAATACATATATCTATATAGGAGAATACAGATTGAAACCTAAAAATGAAAACGGTTACTGCAAAAGAAAGGTTTCACCTAGAAGAATGAAATTTCGTGAGCCAAGTGAAATTGGTGTACTGATCATTACCTGAAACTATCATCAAGATTGGGTGAAAAAATGTTTGCTGAGATTTCAGGAAACTCGTAGTTTTTTGAAAGATTGGCCACCACTTTCAATGAAAGTGATTTTCGTCAGTCTTTATTGACACAACTTGAAACTAGTTTCTGTGCCAAGTTTCAAAGAGCTAGCACAATTCGTGTTTGATTTAGAGTTCCAACTGCATGTATCCATATTGAAGAAAACAGAGGGAAACCAAAAAATGAAAACGGTTGCTGCAAAGAAACAGTTTAACCTAGAAGAATGAAATTTGGTGAGCCAAGTGGGATTGGTGTACTGATCATTAACTGAAAGTATCATCAAGATAGGGTAAAAAAATATTTGTTGAGATTTCAAAAAACTCGTAGTTATATGGAAGCTTGGCAACCGCTTTCAATCAAAGTCATTTTCCTCAGTCTCTGCTTGGGACTACATCAATAGGAAACCAACCATAATGATAGAACGTAAAACTACTATATTGTGCCAAGTTTCAAAGAGCTAGCACAAACTGTGTTTGATTTAGAGTTCCAAATACATGTATCCATATTGAAGAAAACAGAGTGAAACCTAAAAATGAAAACGGTTACTGCAAACGAACAGTTTAACCTTGAAGAAGAAAATTTGGTGAGCCAAGTGCGATTGGTGTACTGATCATTACCTGAAAGTATCATCAAGATTGGGTGAAAAAATATTGCTGAAATTTCAGGAAACTCATAGTTTTTTGGAAGCTTGGAAACTCCTTTTAATGAAAGAGATTTTCGTCAGTATCTGCTTGGGACTACATCAATAAGAAACAAACCATAAAGCTAGAACTTGAAACTACATTATTGAGCCAAGTTTCAAAGAGCTAGCACAAACCGTGTTTGATTTAGGGTTCCAAATACATGTATCCATATAGGAGAATACAGACTGAAACCTAAAAATGAAAACGGTTACTGCAAACAAACGGTTTAACCTAGAAGTACGAAATTAGGTGAGGCATGTGGGATTGGTGTACTGATCATTACCTGAAAGTATCATCAAGATTGGATGAAAAAAATGTTGCTGAGATTTCAGGAAAGTCGTAGTTTTTTGGAATGTAGGCAACCCCTTTCAGTTAAAGTGATTTTAGTCAGTCTCTGCTTGGGGCTAGATCAATAGGAAACAAACCATAAAGATAGAACTTGATACTAGTTTCTTGTGCCAAGTTTCAAAGAGCTAGCACAAACCGTGTTTGTTTTAGAGTTCCAAATACATGTATCCATATAGGAGAAAACAGATTGTAACCTAAAAATAAAAATGGTTACTGCAATCGAACGGTTCAACCTAGAAGAACGAAATTTGATGAGCCAAGTGAGATTGGTGTACTGATCATTACCTGAAAGTTCATCAAGATTGGGTGAAAAAATGTTTGCTGAGATGTCAGGAATCTCGTAGTTTTATGGAAGCTTGGAATCCCCTTTCAATGAAAGTGATTTTCGTCAGTCTCTTCCTGGGACTACATCAATAGGATACAAACCATAGCGATAGAACGTAAAACTACTATATTGTGCCACGTTTCAAAGAGCTAGCACAAACCGAGTTAGATTTAGAGTTCCAAATGCATGTATCCATATTGAAGAAAACAGAGTGAAAAATAAAAATGAAAACGGTTACTGCAAATGAATGGTTTAACCTCAAAGAACAAAATTTGGTGAGCCAAGTGTGATTGGTGTACTGATCCTTACCTGAGAGTACCATCAAGATTTGGTTAAAAAATGTTTGCTGAGATTTCAGGAAACTCGTAGTTTTTTAAAAGCTTGGCAAACCCTTTCAATGAAAGTGATTTTCGTCAGTCTCTGCTTGGGGCTACATAAATAGGAAACAAACTATAAAGATAGAACTTAAAACTACAATATTGTGCCAAGTTTCAAAGAACTAGCACAAACCGTGTTTGATTTAGAGTTCCAACTGCATGTATTTATATTGAAGAAAACAGAGTGAAACCTAAAAATGAAAACGATTACTGCAAACGAAAGGTTTAACCTAGAAAAATGAAATTTGGTGAGCCAAGTGCGATTGGTGTACTGATCATTACCTGAAAGTATCATCAAGAATGGGTGAAAGAATATTTGTTGAGATTTCAGGAAACTCGTAGTTTTTGAAAAGCCTGGCCACTTCATTCAATGAAAGTGATTTTTGTGAGTCTCTGCTTGGGGCTACATCAATAGAAAACAAACCAAAAAGATAGAACCTGAAACTACTTTATTGTGCCAGGTTTTAAAGAGCTAGCACAAACCGTGTTTGATTTAGAGTTCCAACTGCATGTATCCATATTGAAGAAAACAGATTGAATCCTAAAAATTAAAACGGTTACTGCAAACGAACGGTTTAACCTAGAGGAACGAAATTTGGTGAGCCAAGTGGGATTTGTGTACTTTTCATTACCTGAAAGAATCATCAAGATTGGGTGAAAAAATGTTTGCTGAGCTTTCAGCAAACTCGTAGTTTTTTGGAAGGTAGGCAACCCCTTTCAATGAAAGTGATCTTCTTCAGACTCTGAATGGGCCTACATCAATTGGAAACAACCCATAAAGAAAGAACTTGAAACTATTTTATCGTGCCAAGTTTCAAAGAGCTAGCACAAACCGTGTTTGTTTCAGAGTTTCAAATACATGTATCCATACAGGAGAAAACAGATTGTAACCTAAAAATAAAAACGGTTACTGCAAAAGAACGGTTTAACACAGAAGAACCAAGTTTGGTGATCCAAGTGGGATTGGTATACTGATCATTACCTGAAAGTATCATCAAGATTGGGTGAAAAAATATTTGAAGAGATTTCAGGAAACTCGTAGATTTATGGAAGCTTGGCATCCCCTTTCAATGAAACTGATTTTCGTCAGTCTCGGCTAGGGACTAAAACAATAGGAAACAAAACGTAGAGATAGAACGTAAAACTACTATATTGTGCCAAGTTTTAAAGAGCTAGCACTAACCGTGTTTGATTTAGAGTTTCATCTGCATGTATTCATATTGAAGAAAACAGAGTGAAACCTGAAAATGAAAACGGTTACTGCCAATGAACGGTTTAACCTAGAAGAACGAAATTGGGTGAGCCAAGTAGGATTGGTGTACTGATCATTACCTGAAAATATCATCAAGATTGCGAGAAAAAATGTTGCTGAGATTTTAGGAAACTCGTAGTTTTTTGTAAGGTAGGAAAACACTTTCAATGAAAGTGATTTTCGTCAGTATCTGCTTGGGGCTACATCAATAGGCAACAAATCATAAAGATAGAACTTGAAACTACTTTCTTGTGCCAAGTTTCAAAGAGCTAGCACAAACCATGTTTTATTTAAAGTTCTAAATGCATGTATCTATATTGAAGAAAACAGAGTGAAAACTAAAAATGAATACGGTTATTGCAAACGAATGGTTTAACCTAGAAGAACGAAATTTGGTGGGCCAAGTGGGATTGGTGTACTGATCATTTCCACAAAGTGTCATCAAGATTGGGTGAAAAAATGTTTGCTGAGATTTCAGGAAACTCGTAGTTTTTTGGAAGGGAGGCAACCCCTTTCAATGAAAGTGATTTTCGTCAGTCTCTGCTTGGGGCTACATCAATAGGAAACAAACCTTAAAGATAGAACTTGAAACTACATTCTTGTGCCAAGTTTCAAAGAACTAGCACAAACCGTGTTTGTTTTAGAGTTCCAAATACATGTATCCATATAGAAGAAAACAGATTGTAACCTAAAAATAAAAATGGTTACTGCAATTGAACGGTTTAACCTAGAAGAACGAAATTTGATGAGCCAAGTGGGATTGGTGTACTGATCATTACTTGAAAGTTCATCAAGATTGGGTGAATAAATGTTTGCTGAGATTTCAGGAAACTCGTAGTTTAATGGAAGCTTGGCATCCCCTTTCAATGAAAGTGATTTTCGTCAGTCTCTTCCTGGGACTACATCAATAGGATACAAACCATACCAATAGAACGTAAAAGAACAATATTGTGCCATGTTTCCAAGAGCTAGCACAAATCTTGTTTTATTTAGAGTTCCTACTGCATATATTCATATTGAAGAAAACAGAGTGAAACCTAAAAATGAAAACGATTACTGCAAACGAAAGGTTTAACCTAGAAATACGAAATTTGGTGAGCCAAGTGCGATTGGTGTACTGATCATTACCTGAAAGTATCATCAAGAATGGGTGAAAAATGTTTCCTGAGATTTCAGGAAACACGTAGTTTTTTGGAAGGTAGGCAACCCCTTTCAATGAAAGTGATTTTCGTCATTGTCTGCTTGGGGCTACATCAATAGGAAACAAACCATAAAGATAGAACTTCAAACTACATTCTTGTGCCAAGTTTCAAAGAGCTAGAACAAACCGTGTTTGATTTAGAATTCCAAGTGCATCTATCCATATTGAACAAAACAGAGTGAAACCTAAAAATGAAAATGGTAACTGCAAACGAATGGCTTAACCTCGAAGAAGGACATTTGGTGAGCCAAGTTAGACTGGTGTAGTGATCATTATCTGAAAGTATCATCAAGATTGGGTGAAAAAATGTTGGTGAGATTTCCGGAAACTCGTAGTTTTTTTGGAAGCTTGGCAACTTCTTTCAATCAAAGTGATTTTCGTCACTCTCTTCTTGGGGCTACATCAATAAGAAACAAACCATAAAGATAGAACTTCAAACTACTTTTTTGTGCCAAGTTTCAAAGAGTTAGCACAAACCGTGTTTGATTTAGAGTTCCAACTGCATGTATTTATATTGAAGAAAACAGAGTGAAACCTAAAAATAAAAACGGTTACTGTAAATGAACGGTTTAACCTAGAAGAACGAAATTTGGTGAGCCAAGTGGAATTGGTGTACTGATCATTACCTGAAAGTATCATCACGATTGGGTCAAAAAATGTTGCTGAGATTTCAGGAAACTTGTAGTTTGTTGGAAGCTTGGCAACCCCTTTCAATAAAAGTGATTTTTGTCAGTCTCTTCTTAGGGCTACATCAATAGGAAACAAACCATAAAGATAGAACTTGATCCTATATTCGTGTGCCAAGATTCAAAGAGCTAGCACAAATTGTGTTTCATTTAGAGTTCCGAGTGCATGTATCCATATTGAAGAAAACAGAGTGGAACCTAAAAATAAAAACGGTTACTGGAAACGAACTTTTTAACCTAGAAGAACAAAATTTGGTGAGCCAAGTGGGATTCGAGTAGTGATCATTACCTGAAAGTATCATCAAGATTGGGTGAAAAAATGTTCGCTGAGATTTCAGGAAACTCGTAGTTTTTTTGTAAGGTAGGCAACCCCTTTCTGTGAAATTGATTTTCGTCAGTCTCTGCTTGGGGCTACATCAATAGGAAACAATCCATAAAGACAGAACTTGAAAGTACTTTTTTGTGCCAAGTTCCAAAGAGGTAGCACAAACCTTGTTTGATTTAGAGTTTCAACTGCATGTATTCATAGTGAAGAAAACAGAGTGAAACCTGAAAATGTAAACGGTTACTGCAAACGAAAGGTTTAACCTAGAAGCACGAAATTTTGTAAGCCAAGTGGAATTCGTGTACTGATCATTACCTGAAAGTATCATCAAAATTGGGTGAAAACATGTTGCTGATTTTCAGGAAACATGTAGTTTTTTGGAAGTGTGGCAACCCATTTCAATAAAAGTGATTTTGGTCAGTCTCTTCTTAGGGCTACATCAATAGGAAACAAACCATAAAGATAGAACTTGATCCTATATTCGTGTGCCAAGATTCAAAGAGCTAGCACAAATTGTGTTTCATTTAGAGTTCCGAGTGCATGTATCCATATTGAAGAAAACAGAGTGGAACCTAAAAATAAAAACGGTTACTGGAAACGAACTTTTTAACCTAGAAGAACAAAATTTGGTGAGCCAAGCGGGATTCGAGTAGTGATCATTACCTGAAAGTATCATCAAGATTGGGTGAAAAAATGTTCGCTGAGATTTCAGGAAACTCGTAGTTTTTTTGTAAGGTAGGCAACCCCTTTCTGTGAAATTGATTTTCGTCAGTCTCTGCTTGGGGCTACATCAATAGGAAACAATCCATAAAGACAGAACTTGAAAGTACTTTTTTGTGCCAAGTTCCAAAGAGGTAGCACAAACCTTGTTTGATTTAGAGTTTCAACTGCATGTATTCATAGTGAAGAAAACAGAGTGAAACCTGAAAATGTAAACGGTTACTGCAAACGAAAGGTTTAACCTAGAAGCACGAAATTTTGTAAGCCAAGTGGAATTCATGTACTGATCATTACCTGAAAGTATCATCAAAATTGGGTGAAAACATGTTGCTGATTTTCAGGAAACGTAGTTTTTTGGAAGTGTGGCAACCCATTTCAATAAAAGTGATTTTGGTCAGTCTCTTCTTGGGGCTACATAAATAGTAAACAAACCATAAAGATAGAACTTGAAACTACTTTCTTGTGCCATGTTTCAAAGATCTAGCACGAACCATGTTTTATTTAGAGTTAAAAGTGCATGTATCCATATTGAAGAAAACAGATTGGAACCTAAAAATAAAAACGGTTACTGCCTACGAAAGGTTTAACCTAGAAGAACAAAATTTGGTGAGCCACGTGGGATTCGTGTACTGATCATTACCTTAAAGTATCATCAAGATTGGGTCAAAAAATGTTGCTGAGATTTCAGGAAACTTGTAGTTTGTTAGAAGCTTGGCAACCCCTTTCAATCAAAGTGATTTTCCTCAATCTCTGCTTGGGGCTACATCAATAGAAAATCAACCATAAAGATAGACCTTGAAACTACTTTCTTGTGCCAAGTTTCAAAAAGCTAGCAAAAACCGTGTTTGATTTAGAGTTTCAAATGCATGTTTCCATATTGAAGAAAACAGAGTGAAACCTAAAAATGTAAATGGTTACTGCAAACGAACGGTTTAACCTAGAAGAACGAAATTTGGTGAGCAAAGTGGGATTGGTGTACTAATCATTTCCTGAAAGTATCATCAATATTGGGTTAAAATATGTTTGCTGAGATTTTAGGAAACTCGTAGTTTTTTCGAAGGTAGGCAAACCCTTTCAATGAAAGTGATTTTCTTCAGTCTCTGCTTGGGGCTACATCAATAGGAAACAAACCGTAAAGATAGAACTTGAAACTACTTTCTTGTGCCATGAATCGAAGAGCTAGCACAAACCGTGTTTGATTTAGTGTTCCAAGTGCATGTATCCATATTGAAGAAAACAGAGTGGAACGTAAAAATAAAAACGGTTACTGCAAACGAATGGTTTAACCTAGAAGAACAAAATTTGGTGAGCCAAGTGGGATTCGTGTACTGATAATTACCTTAAAGTATCATCAAGATTGTGTGAAAAAAATATTTGCTGATATTTCAGGAAACTTATAGTTTTTTGGCAGCTTGGCAACCCCTTTCAATGAAAGTCATTTTCGTCAGTCTCTGCATGGGGCTACATCAATAGGAAACAAACCATAAAGATAGAAACTGAAACTACATTATTGTGCCAAGTTTCAAAGAGCTAGCACAAACAGTGTTTGATTTAGAGTTCCAACTGCATGTATCCATATTGAAGAAAACAGAGTGAAACCTGATAATACAAACGGTTACTGAAAACGAATGGTTTAACCTAGAAAAACGAAATTTGGTGAGCCAAGTGTGATTGGTGTACTGATCATTACCTGAAAGTATCATCAAGATTGGGTGAAGTAATATTTGCTGAGATTTCAGGAAACTCGTAGTTTTTGTAAGTTACGCAACCCATTTTAATGAATGTGATTTTTTTCAGTCTCTGCTTGGGGCTACATCAATAGGAAACAAACCATAAAGATAGAACTTGAAACTACTTTCTTGTGCCAAGTTGTAATGAGCTACCACAAACCATGTTTGATATAGAATTCCAACTGCATGTATCTATATTGAAGAAAACAGAGTGAAACCTGAAAAGTTACTGCAAACGACCGGTTAAACTTAGAAGAAGGAAATGTGATGAGCCAAGTAGGTTTGGTGTACTGTTCATTACCTGAAAGTATCATCAAGATTGGGTGAAAAAATGTTTGCTGAGATTTGAGGAAACTCGTAGTTTTTTGAAAGGTAGGCAACCCCTTTCAATGAAAGTGATTTTTGTCAGTCTCTGATTGGGGCTACATCAATAGAAAACAACCATAAAGATACAACTTGAAACTACTTTCTTGTGCCAAGTTTCAAAGAGCTAGCATAAACCGTGTTTGATTTAGAGTTCCAACTGCATGTATCCATATTGGAGAAAATAGAATGAAAGCTAAAAATCTAAACAATTACTGCCAACGAACGGTTTAACCTCGAAGAACAAAATTCGGTGAGCCAAGTTGGATTCGTGTAGTGCTCATTACCTGAAAGTATCATCAAGATTGGGTGAAATAATCTTCGCTGAGATTTCAGGAAACTCGTAGTTTTTTGGAAGGTAGGCAACCCCTTTTAATGAAAGTGATTTTCATCAGTCTCTGCTTGAGGCTACATCAATAGGAAACAAACCATAAAGATAGAACTTGAAACTACTTTTTTGTGCCAAGTTTAAAAGAGTTAGCACAAACCTTGTTTTATTTAGAGTTTCAACTGCATGTATTCATATTGAAGAAAACAGAGTGAAACCTGAAAATGTAAACGGTTACTGCAAACGAACGGTTTAACCTAGACGAACTAAATTTGGTGAGCCAAGTGGGATTGGTGTACTGATCATTACCTGAAAGTATCATCACGATTGGGTGAAAAGATGTTGCTGAGATTTCAGGAAACTCGTAGTTTTTTGGAGCGTGGCAACCCCTTTTAATGAAAGTGATTTTCATCAGTCTCTGCTTGGGGCTACATCAATAGGAAACAAACCATAAAGATAGAACTTGAAACTACATTCTTGTGCCAAGTTTCAAAGAACTAGCACAAACCGTGTTTGATTTAGAGTTCCAACTGCATGTATTTATATTGAAGAAAACAGAGTGAAACCTAAAAATGAAAACGGTTACTGCAAACGAACGGTTTAACCAAGAAGAACGAAAATTGGTGAGCCAAGGGGAATTGGTGTACTGATCATTACCTGAAAGTATCATCAAGATTGGGTGAAAAAATGTAGCTAAGATTTCAGAAAACTCGTATTTTTTTAGAAGCTTGGCAACTCCTTTCAATGAATGTGATTTTCGTCAAGTTCTCCTTGGGACTACATCAATAGGAAAGAAACCATAAAGATAAAACTTGAAACTACTTTCTTGTGCCAAGTTTCAAAGAGCTAGCACAAACCGTGTTTGATTTAGAGTTCCAATTGCATGTATCCAAATTGAAGAAAACAGAGTGAAACCTAAAAATGAAAACAGTTACTGCAAATGAATGGTTTTACCTAGAAGAACGAAATTTGGTGAGCCAAGTGGGATTTGTGTACTGATCATTACCTGAAAGTATCATCAAGATTGGGTGAAAAAATATTTCCTGAAATTTCAGGAAATGCGTAGTTTTATAAAAGCTTGGCAACCCCTTTCAATGAAAGAGATTTCATCAGTCTCTGCTTGAGACTACATCAATAGCAAACAAAGCATAAAAATAGAACATAAAACTTTTATATTGTGCCACGTTTCAAAAAGCTAGAAAAAACTGTGTTTGATTTAGAGGTCCAACTGCATGTATCCATATTGAAGAAAACAGAGTGAAACCTAAAAATAAAAAAGTTTATTGCAGACGAACGGTTTAACCTAGAAGAACGAAATTTGGTGAGCCAAGTGGGATTGGTGTACTGATCATTACCTGAAAGTATCATCAAGATTGGGTGAAAAAATGTTTGCTGAAAACTCAGGGAACTAGTAGTTTTTTGGAAGAAAATCAAAATTTTTAAATTAAAGTGATTTTCGTCAGTATCTGCTTGAGACTACATCAATAGAAAACAAACCATCGAGATAGAACGTAAAAGTATGATATTGTGCCAAGTTTCAAGGAGCTAGCACAAACCATGTTTTATTTAGAGTTCCAACTGCATGTATCCATATTGAAGAAAACTGAGTGAAACCTGAAATGTAATCGGTTACTGAAAACAAATGGTTAAATCTAGAAGAACGAAATTTGGTGAACCAAGTAGATTTGGTGTAGTGATCATTACCTGAAAGTTTCATCAAGATTGGGTGAAAAAATGTTTGCTGAGATTTCAGGAAACAACTAGTTTTTTAAAAGGCTGGCAACCTTTTTCAATGAAAGTGATATTCTTCAGTCTCTGATTGGGGCTTCATCTATAGGAAACAGACAATAAAGATAGAACTTGAAACTAATTTCTTGTGCCAAGTTTCAAAGAGCTAGCACAAACCGTGTATGATTTAGAGTTCCAACTGCATGTATCCATATTAAAGAAAACAGAGTGAAACCTAAAATGTAAACGGTTACTGCAAACGAACGGTTTAACCTAGAACAACGAAATTTCATGAGCCAAGTGGGATTGGTGTACTGATCATTACCTGAAAGTATCATCAAGATTGGGTGAAAAAATGTTTGCTGAGATTTCCGGAAACTCGTATTTTTTTGGCAGGTAGGCAACCCCTTTCAATTAAAGTGATTTTCATCAGTCTCTGCTTGGGGCTACATCAATATGAAACAAACCATAAAGATAGAACTTTAAACTACTTTCTTGTGCCAAGTTTCAAGGAGCTAGACAAACCATATTTGTATTAGAGTTCCAAATACATGTATCCATATAGGAGAAAACAGAGTGAATCCTAAAAATGAAAACGGTTACTGCAAACGAACGGTTTTACCTAGAAGAACGAAATTTGGTGAGCCAAGTGGGATTGGTGTACTGATCATTACCTGAAAGTATCATGAAGATTGGGTGAAAAAATGCTTGCTTACATTTCAAGAAACTCGTAGTTTTTTGGAATGTAGGCAACCCCTTTCAATGAAAGTGATTATCGTCAGTCTCTTTTTGGGGCTACATCAATAGGAAACAAACCATAAAGAAAAAATTTGAAACTACTTTCTTGTGCCAAATTTTAAAGAGCTAGCACAAACCGTGTTTGTTTTAGAGTTCAAAATACATGTATCCATATACTAGAAAATAGATTGAATCCTAAAAATGAAAATGGTTACTGCAAACGAACGGTTTAACCTAGAATAACGAAATTTGGTGAGCCATGTGGGATTGGTGTACTGATCATTACCTGATAGTATCATCAAGATTGGGTGAAAAAATGTTTGCTGAGATTTCTGGAAACTCGTAGTTTTTTGGAAGGTAGGCAACCCCTTTCAATGAAAGTGATTTTTGTCAGTCTCTGCTTGAGGCTACATCAATAGGAAACAAACCATAAAGATAGAAGTTGAAACTCATTTCTTCTGCAGTATTTTAAAGAGCTAGCACAAAACGTGTTTGATATAGAGTTCCAACTGCATGTATTTATATTGAAAAAAACAGTGTGAAACCTAAAAATGAAAACGGTTACTGCAAACGAACGGTTTAACTTGGAAGAACGAAATTTGGTGAGCAAAGTGGGATTCGTGTACTCATCATTACCAGAAAGTATCATCAAGATTGGGTGAAAAAATGTTTGCTGAGATTTCAGGATACTCCTAGGTATTTGGAAGCTTGGAAAACCCTTTCCATGAAAGATTGGTTGAAAAAAATTTATTCTGAGATTTCAAGAAACTCATAGTTTAATGGAAGCTTGGCAACCCCTTTCAATAAAAGTGATTTTCGTTAGTCTCTGCTTGGGACTACATTAATAGGAAACAAACCATAGAGATAGAAAATAAAACTACTATATTGTGCCAAGTTTCAAAGAGCTAGCGCAAACCGTGTTTGATTTAGAGTTCCAACTGCAAGCATCCATATTGAAAAAAACAGAGTGAAACCTAAAAATGAAAACGGTTACTGCAAACGAACGGTTTAACGTAAAAAAACGAAATTTGGTGAGCCAAATGGGATTGGTGTCCTGATCATTACCTGAAAGTATCATCAAGATTGCGTGAAAAAATGTTTTCTGAGATTTCAGGATACTCATAGTTTTCTGGAAGGTAGGCAACCACTTTCATTGAAAGTGATTTTCGTCAGTCTCTGCTTGGGGCTACATCAATCAGAAACAAACCATAAAGATAGAAGTTCAAACTAACTTCTTGTGCCAAGTTTCAAAGTGCTAGCACAAACCGTCTTTGTTTTAGAGTTCTAAATACATGTATCCATATAGGAGAAAACAGATTGAAACCTAAAAATGAAAACGGTTACTGCAAACTTAAGGTTTAACCCAGAAAAACAAAATTGGTGAGGAAAGTGGGACTGGTGTACTGATCATTGCCTGAAAGTGTCACCAAGATTGGGTGAAAAGAATGTTTGCTGAGATATCAGGAAACTGTAGTTTTATGGAAGCTTGGCAACCCATTTTAATGAAAGTGATTTTAGTCAGTCTCTGCTTGGGACTACATCAATAAAAACAAACCATAGAGACAGAATGTAAAACGACTATATTTTGCCAAGTTTCAAAGAACTAGCACAAACCGTGTTTGTTTTAGAGTTCCAAATACATGTATCCATATAGGAGAAAATAGATTGAAACCTAAAAATGAAAATGTCACTGCAAATGAACGGTTTAACCTAAAAGAACGAAATTTGGTGAGCCAAGTGGGATTGGTGTACTAATCATGACCTAATAGTATCATCAAGATTGGGTGAAAAAATGTTTGCTGAGATTTCAGAAAACTCGTAGTTTATTAGAAGGTAGTCAACCCCTTTCAATGAAAGCAATATTCGTCAGTCTCTGCTTGGGCCTACATCAATAGGAAAAAAACCATAAAGATAGAAGTTGAAACTCATTTCTTCTGCCAAGTTTCAAAGAGCTAGCAAAAACCGTGTTTGATATAGAGTTCCAACTGCATGTATCCATATTGAAGAAAACAGAGTGAAACCTAAAACTGAAAATGGTAACTGCAAACGAACCGTTTAACTTGAAAGAACGAAATTTGGTTAGCCAAGTAATATTGGTGTACTGATCATTACCAGAAAGTATCATCAAGATTGGATGAAAAAATGTTTGCTGAGATTTCAGGAAACTCGTAGTTTTTTAAAACACTGGCAACCCCTTTCAATGAAAGTGATATTCGTCAGTCTCTGCTTGTGGCTTCATCTATAGGAAACAGACAATAAAGATAGAACTTGAAACTTATTTCTTCTGCCAAGTTTCAAAGAGCTAGCACAAACCGTGTTTGATTTAGAGTTTTAACTGCATGTATCCATATTGAAGAAAACAGAGTGAAACCTAAAAATGAAAACGGTTACTGCAAATGAACAGTTTTACCTAGAAGAACGAAATTTGGTGATCCAAGTGGTATTAGTGTCCTGATCATTACCTGAAAGTATCATCAAGATTGGCTGAAAAAATGTTTGCTTAGATTTCAGGAAACTCGTAGTTTTTTGGAAGCTTGGCAACCCCTTTCAATGAAAAGGATTTTCGTCAGTCTCTGCTTGGGGCTACATCAATAGGAAATAAACCATTAAGACACAACTAAAAACTACTTTCTTCTGCCAAGTTTCAAAGAGCTAGCACGACCCGTGTTTGATATAGAGTTCCAACTGCATTTATCCATATTGAAGAAAACATAGTGAAACCTAAAAATAAAAACGGTTACTGCAAACGAACGGTTTAACCTAGAAGAACGAAATTTGGTGAGTTAAGTGGGATTGGTGTACTGATGATTATCTGAATGTATCATCAAGTTTGGGTGAAAAAATGTTGCTGAGATTTCAGAAAATTCGTTGTTTTTGGAAGCTTGACAACCCCTTTCAATGAAAGTGATTTTCGTCAGTCTCTGCTTAGGGTTACATCAATATGAAACAAACCATAAAGACAGAACTCTAAACTACTTTCTTGTGCCATGTTTCAAAGAGCTAACAAAAACCGCGTTTGATTTAGAGTTCCAACTGCATGTATCCGTATAGGAGAAAACAGATTGAAACCTAAAAATGAAAACGGTTACTGCAAACAAACATTTTTAACTACAAGAACGAAATTTGGTGAGCCAAGGAAGATTGGTGTAATGATCATGATCCGAAAGTATCATCAAGATTGGGTGAAAAAATATTTGCTGAGATTTCAGGACACTCATAGTTTTTTGGAAGGTAGGCAACCCCTTTCAATGAAAGTGATTTTCGTCAGTCTCTGCTTGGGGCTACATCAATAGGAAACAAACAATAAAGATACAACTTGAAACTAGTTTCTTGTTCCACGTTTCAAAGAGCTAGCACAAACCGTGTTTGATTTAGAGTTCCAACTGCATGTATGCATATTGAAGAAATCAGAGTGAAACGTAAAAATGAAAACGGTTACTGTAAACTAACGGTTTAACCTAGAAGAACGAAATTTTGTGAGCCAAGTGAGATTTGTATATTGATCATTACCTGAAAGTATCATCAAGATTGGGTGAAAAAATGTTGCAGATATTTTAGGAAAGTCGTAGTTTTTGGAAGCTTTTCAACCCGTTTCAATGAAAGTGATTTTCGTCTGTCTCTGCTTGGGGCTACATCAATAGGAAACAAACTATAAACATAGAACGTGAATCTACTTTATTTTGCCAAGTTTCAAAAAGCTGGCACAAACCTTGTTTGAGTTAGAGTTCCAAATGCATGTATCCATTTTGAATAAAATAGAGTGAAACCTAAAAATGAAAACGGTTACAGCAAACGAAAATTTAACCTAGAAGAACGAAATTTGGTGAGCCAAGTGGGATTGGTGTATTGATAATCACCTGAAGGTATCATCCAGATTGGGTGAAAAAATGTTTGCGGAGATTTCAAAACTCGTAGTTTTTTGGAAGATAGGCATCCACATTCAATGAAAGTAATTTTCGACAGTCTCTAATTGGGGCTACATCAATAGGAAACAAACCATAAAGATAGAACTTGAAACAACTTTCTTGTGCCAAGTTTCAAAGAGCTAGCACAAACCGTGTTTGATTTAGAGTTCCAACTGCATGTATCCATGTTGAAGAAAACAGAGTGTAACCTAAAAATGAAAACGGTTACTGCAAACGAACGATTTAACCTAGAAGAACGAAATTTGGTGAGCCAAGTAGGATTGGTGTACTGATCATTACCTGAAAGTATCATCAAGATTGGGTGAAAAAAATGTTTGCTGAGATTTTGGGAAAGTCGTAGTTTTTTAGAAAGTAGGCAACCCCTTTCAATGAAAGTGATTTTCGTCAGTTTCTGATTGGGGATACATCAATAGGAAACAAACCATAAACATAAAACTTGAAACTACTTTCATGTGCTAAGTATCAAAGAGCTAGCAAAAACCGTATTTGTTTTAGAGTTCCAAATAAATGTATCCATATAGGAAAAATAGAGTGAAACCTAAAAATGAAAACGGTTACTGAAAATGAACCGTTTAACCTAGAAGAACGAAATTAAGTAAGCCAACTGAGATTGGTGTACTGATCATTTTCGGAAAGTATCATCAAGATTGGGTGTAAAAATATTTGCTGAGATTTTAGGGAACTCGTAGTTTTTTGAAGGTAGACAACCCCTTTCAAAGATAGTGATTTTCGTTAGTCTCTGCTTGAAACTACATAAATAGGAAAGAAACGATAGAGATAGAAGGTAAAACTACTTTATTTTGCCAATTTAGAAAGAGCTAGCACAAACCTTGTTTAATTTAGAGTTCCAACTGCATGTAACCATATTGAAGAAAACAGACTGAAACCTAAAAATTAAAACGTTTACTAAAAACGTATGGTTTAACCTAGAAGAACAAACTTAGGTGAGCCCAGTTTGATTGGTGTACTGATCATTACCTGAAAGTATCATCAAGATTGGGTGAAAAAATGTTTGCTGAGATTTCAGGTAACTCATAGTTTTTTAGAAGGTAGGCAAGCCCTTTCAATGAAAGGAATTTTCCTCAGTCTCTACTTGGGGCTACATCTATAGGAAACAAACCATAAAGATACAACTTGAAACTACTTTCTTGTTCTAAGTTTCAAAGAGATAGCACAAACCGTGTTTGTTTCAGAGTTCCAAATAGAAGTATCCATATAGGAGAAAACAGATTGAAACATAAAAATAAAAACGGTTACTGCAAACAAACGGCTTAACCTAGAAGAACGACATTTGGTGAGCCAATTGGGATTGGTGTACTAATCATTACCTGAAAGTATCATCAAGATTGGGTGAAAAAATGTTGCTGAGATTTCAGGAACGTCGTAGTTTTTTGGAAGCTTGGCAACCCCTTTCAATGAAAGTGATTTTCATCAGTCTCTGCTTAGAGCTACATCAATAGAAAACAAACCATAAAGACAGAACTTGAAACTACTTTCTTTTGCTATGTTTGAAAGACCTAGCAAAAACGATGTTTTATTTAGAGTTCCAACTGCATGTATCCATATTGAAGAAAACAGAGTGAAACCTAAAAATGAAAACGGTTACTGCAAACGAACAGTTTAACCTAGAAGAACAAAATTTGGTGAGCCAAGTGGGATTGGTGTACTGATCATTACTTGAAAGTATCATCAAGATTGGGTGAAAAAACTTTTGCTGAGATTTCAGGAAATTCGTAGTTTTTTGGAAGCTGGGCAAACCCTTTCTATGAAAGT
>NW_027525638.1:0-17432 GCF_052094955.1 Ictidomys tridecemlineatus | reverse complement strand
CGTAGTTTTTTGGAAGCTTGGCAGGCCCTTTCCATGCAAGTGATTCTCGCCAGTCTCTGCTTAGGGCTACATCAACAGCAAACAAACCATAGAGATAGAACTTGAAACTGCTTTATTGTGTCAAGTTTCAAAGGGCTAGCACAAACCGTGTTTGATTTAGAGTTCCAAATACATGTATCCCTATAGGAGAAAACAGAGTGAAACCTCAAAATGAAACCGGTTACTGCCAACGAACGGTTTAACCTAGAAGAACGAAATTTGGCGAGCCAAGTGGGATTGGTGTACTGATCATTACCTGAAAGTTTCATCAAGATTGAGTGAAAAAGTGTGTGCTGAGATTTCAGGCAACTCGTAGTCTTTTGGAAGCTTGGCAGGCCCTTTCCATGAAAGTGATTCTTGCCAGTCTCTGCTTAGGGCTACATCAACAGCAAACAAACCATAGAGATAGAACTTGAAACTGCTTTATTGTGTCAAGTTTCAAAGAGCTAGCACAAACCGTGATTGATTTAGAGTTCCAAATACATGTATCTCTATAGGAGAAAACAGAGTGAAACCTCAAAATGAAACCGGTTACTGCCAACGAACGGTTTAACCTAGAAGAACGAAATTTGGCGAGCCAAGTGGTCTTGGTGTACTGATCATTACCTGAAAGTTTCATCAAGATTGGGTGAAAAAATGTGTTCTGAGATTTCAGGAAACTCGTAGTTTTTTAAAAGCTTGGCAGGCCCTTTCAATGAACGTGATTCTCGCCAGTCTCTGCTTAGGGCTACATCAACAGCAAACAAACCATAGAGATAGAACTGGAAACTGCTTTATTGTGTCAAGTTTCAAAGAGCTAGCACAAACCGTGTTTGATTTAGAGTTCCAAATACATGTATCCCTATAGGAGAAAACAGAGTGAAACCTCAAAATGAAACCGGTTACTGCTAACGAACGGTTTAACCTAGAAGAACGAAATTTGGCGAGCCAAGTGGGATTCGTGTACTGATCATTACCTGAAAGTTTCATCAAGATTGGGTGAAAAAGTGTGTGCTGAGATTTCAGGCAACTCGTAGTTTTTTGGAAGCTTGGCAGGCCCTTTCCATGAAAGTGATTCTCGGCAGTCTCTGCTTAGGGCTACATCAACAGCAAACAAACCATAGAGATAGAACTTGAAACTGCTTTATTGTGTCAAGTTTCAAAGAGCTAGCACAAACCGTGTTTGATTTAGAGTTCCAAATACATGTATCCCTATAGGAGAAAACAGAGTGAAACCTCAAAATGAAACCGGTTACTGCCAACGAACGGTTTAACCTAGAAGAACGAAATTTGGCGAGCCAAGTGGGATTGGTGTACTGATCATTACCTGAAAGTTTCATCAAGATTGGGTGAAAAAGTGTGTGCTGAGATTTCAGGCAACTCGTAGTTTTTTGGAAGCTTGGCAGGCCCTTTTTATTAAAGTGATTCTCGCCGGTCTCTTTTTAGGGCTACATCAACAGCAAACAAACCATAGAGATAGAACTTGAAACTGCTTTATTGTGTCAAGATTCAAAGAGCTAGCACAAACCGTGTTTGATTTAGAGTTCCAAATACATGTATCCCTATAGGAGAAAACAGAGTGAATCCTCAAAATGAAACCGGTTACTGCCAACGAACGGTTTAACCTAGAAGAACGAAATTTGGCGAGCCAAGTGGGATTGGTGTACTGATCATTACCTGAAAGTTTCATCAAGATTGGGTGAAAAGGTTTGTGCTGAGATTTCAGGCAACTCGTAGTTTTTTGGAAGCTTGGCAGGCCCTTTCCATGAAAGTGATTCTCGCCAGTCTCTGCTTAGGGCTACATCAACATCAAACAAACCATAGAGATAGAACTTGAAACTGCTTTATTGTGTCAAGTTTCAAAGAGCTAGCACAAACCGTGTTTGATTTAGAGTTCCAAATACATGTATTCCTATAGGAGAAAACAGAGTGAAACCTCAAAATGAAACCGGTTACTGCCAACGAACGGTTTAACCTAGAAGAACGAAATTTGGCGAGCCAAGTGGGATTGGTGTACTGATCATTACCTGAAAGTTTCATCAAGATTGGGTGAAAAAGTGTGTGCTGAGATTTCAGGCAACTCGTAGTTTTTGGAAGCTTGGCAGGCCCTTTCCATGAAAGTGATACTCGCCAGTCTCTGCTTAGGGCTACAACAACAGCAAACAGACCATAGAGATAGAACTTGAAACTGCTTTATTGTGTCAAGTTTCAAAGAGCTAGCACAAACCGTGTGTGATTTAGAGTTCCAAATACATGTATCCCTATAGGAGAAAACAGAGTGAAACCTCAAAATGAAACCGGTTACTGCCAACGAATGGTTTAACCTAGAAGAACGAAATTTGGCGAGCCAAGTGGGAATGGTGTACTGATCATTACCTGAAAGTTTCATCAAGATTGGGTGAAAAAGTGTGTGCTGAGATTTCAGGCAACTCGTAGTTTTTTGGAAGCTTGGCACGCCCTTTCCATGAAACTGATTCTCGCCAGTCTCTGCTTAGGGCTACATCAACAGCAAACAAACCATAGAGATAGAACTTGAAACTGCTTTATTGTGTCAAATTTCAAAGAGCTAGCATAAACCGTGTTTGATTTAGAGTTCCAAATACATGTATCCCTATAGGAGAAAACAGAGTGAAACCTCAAAATGAAACCGGTTACTGCCAACGAACGGTTTAACCTAGAAGAACGAAATTTGGCGAGCCAAGTGGGATTGGTGTACTGATCGTTACCTGAAAGTTTCATCAAGATTGGGTGAAAAAGTGTGTGCTGAGATTTCAGGCAACTCGTAGTTTTTTGGAAGCTAGGCAGACCCTTTCCATGAAAGTGATTCTCTCTAGTCTCTGCTTAGGGCTACATCAACAGCAAACAAACCATAGAGATAGAACTTGAAACTGCTTTATTGTGTCAAGTTTCAAAGAGCTAGCAAAAACCGTGTTTGATTTAGAGTTCCAAATACATGTATCCCTATAGGAGAAAACAGAGTGAAACCTCAAAATGAAACCGGTTACTGCCAACGAACAGTTTAACCTAGAAGAACGAAATTTGGTGAGCCAAGTGGGATTGGTGTACTGATCATTACCTGAAAGTTTCATCAAGATTGGCTGAAAAAGTGTGTGCTGAGATTTCAGGCAATTCGTAGTTTTTTGGAAGCTTGGCAGGCCCTTTCCATGAAAGTGATTCTCGCCAGTCTCTGCTTAGGGCTACATCAACAGCAAACAAACCATAGAGAAAGAACTTAAATCTGCTTTATTGTGTCAAGTTTCAAAGAGCTAGCACAAACCGTGTTTGATTTAGAGTTCCAAATACATGTATCCCTATAGGAGAAAACAGAGTGAAACCTCAAAATGAAACCGGTGACTGCCAACGAACGGTTTAACCTAGAAGAACGAAATTTGGCGAGCCAAGTGGTATTGGTGTACTGATCATTACCTGAAAGTTTCATCAAGATTGGGTGAAAAAGTGTGTGCTGAGATTTCAGGCAACTCGTAGTTTTTTGGAAGCTTGGCAGGCCCTTTCCATGCAAGTGATTCTCGCCAGTCTCTGCTTAGGGCTACATCAACAGCAAACAAACCATAGAGATAGAACTTGAAACTGCTTTATTGTGTCAAGTTTCAAAGGGCTAGCACAAACCGTGTTTGATTTAGAGTTCCAAATACATGTATCCCTATAGGAGAAAACAGAGTGAAACCTCAAAATGAAACCGGTTACTGCCAACGAACGGTTTAACCTAGAAGAACGAAATTTGGCGAGCCAAGTGGGATTGGTGTACTGATCATTACCTGAAAGTTTCATCAAGATTGAGTGAAAAAGTGTGTGCTGAGATTTCAGGCAACTCATAGTCTTTTGGAAGCTTGGCAGGCCCTTTCCATGAAAGTGATTCTTGCCAGTCTCTGCTTAGGGCTACATCAACAGCAAACAAACCATAGAGATAGAACTTGAAACTGCTTTATTGTGTCAAGTTTCAAAGAGCTAGCACAAACCGTGATTGATTTAGAGTTCCAAATACGTGTATCTCTATAGGAGAAAACAGAGTGAAACTGCAAAATGAAACCGGTTACTGCCAACGAACGGTTTAACCTAGAAGAACGAAATTTGGCGAGCCAAGTGGTCTTGGTGTACTGATCATTACCTGAAAGTTTCATCAAGATTGGGTGAAAAAATGTGTGCTGAGATTTCAGGAAACTCGTAGTTTTTTAAAAGCTTGGCAGGCCCTTTCAATGAACGTGATTCTCGCCAGTCTCTGCTTAGGGCTACATCAACAGCAAACAAACCATAGAGATAGAACTTGAAACTGCTTTATTGTGTCAAGTTTCAAAGAGCTAGCAAAAACCGTGTTTGATTTAGAGTTCCAAATACATGTATCCCTATAGGAGAAAACAGAGTGAAACCTCAAAATGAAACCGGTTACTGCCAACGAACGGTTTAACCTAGAAGAACGAGATTTGGCGAGCCAAGTGGGATTGGTGTACTGATCATTACCTGAAAGTTTCATCAAGATTGGGTGAAAAAGT
Organism: Ictidomys tridecemlineatus; assembly: GCF_052094955.1. Lineage (NCBI taxonomy): Eukaryota > Metazoa > Chordata > Mammalia > Rodentia > Sciuridae > Ictidomys > Ictidomys tridecemlineatus. The sequence continues at coordinate 12,906 of NW_027525638.1, read as the reverse complement.
GTGTGCTGAGATTTCAGGCAACTCGTAGTTTTTTGGAAGCTTGGCAGGCCCTTTCCATGAAAGTGATTCTCGCCAGTCTCTGCTTTGGGCTACATCAACAGCAAACAAACCATAGAGATAGAACTTGAAACTGCTTTATTGTGTCAAGTTTCAAAGAGCTAGCACAAACCGTGTTTGATTTAGAGTTCCAAATACGTGTATCCCTATAGGAGAAAACAGAGTGAAACCTCAAAATGAAACCGGTTACTGCCAACGAACGGTTTAACCTAGAAGAACGAAATTTGGAGAGCCAAGTGGGATTGGTGTACTGATCATTACCTGAAAGTTTCATCAAGATTGGGTGAAAAAGTGTGTGCTGAGATTTCAGGCAACTCGTAGTTTTTTAGAAGCTTGGCGGGCCCTTTCCATGAAAGTGATTCTCGCCAGTCTCTGCTTAGGGCTACATCAACAGCAAAGAAACCATAGAGATAGAACTTGAAACTGCTTTATTGTGTCAAGTTTCAAAGAGCTAGCAAAAACCGTGTTTGATTTAGAGTTCCAAATACATGTATCCCTATAGGAGAAAACAGAGTGAAACCTCAAAATGAAACCGGTTACTGCCAACGAACAGTTTAACCTAGAAGAACGAAATTTGGTGAGCCAAGTGGGATTGGTGTACTGATCATTACCTGAAAGTTTCATCAAGATTGGCTGAAAAAGTGTGTGCTGAGATTTCAGGCAATTCGTAGTTTTTTGGAAGCTTGGCAGGCCTTTCCATGAAAGTGATTCTCGCCAGTCTCTGCTTAGGGCTACATCAACAGCAAACAAACCATAGAGAAAGAACTTAAATCTGCTTTATTGTGTCAAGTTTCAAAGAGCTAGCACAAACCGTGTTTGATTTAGAGTTCCAAATACATGTATCCCTATAGGAGAAAACAGAGTGAAACCTCAAAATGAAACCGGTGACTGCCAACGAACGGTTTAACCTAGAAGAACGAAATTTGGCGAGCCAAGTGGTATTGGTGTACTGATCATTACCTGAAAGTTTCATCAAGATTGGGTGAAAAAGTGTGTGCTGAGATTTCAGGCAACTCGTAGTTTTTTGGAAGCTTGGCAGGCCCTTTCCATGCAAGTGATTCTCGCCAGTCTCTGCTTAGGGCTACATCAACAGCAAACAAACCATAGAGATAGAACTTGAAACTGCTTTATTGTGTCAAGTTTCAAAGGGCTAGCACAAACCGTGTTTGATTTAGAGTTCCAAATACATGTATCCCTATAGGAGAAAACAGAGTGAAACCTCAAAATGAAACCGGTTACTGCCAACGAACGGTTTAACCTAGAAGAACGAAATTTGGCGAGCCAAGTGGGATTGGTGTACTGATCATTACCTGAAAGTTTCATCAAGATTGAGTGAAAAAGTGTGTGCTGAGATTTCAGGCAACTCATAGTCTTTTGGAAGCTTGGCAGGCCCTTTCCATGAAAGTGATTCTTGCCAGTCTCTGCTTAGGGCTACATCAACAGCAAACAAACCATAGAGATAGAACTTGAAACTGCTTTATTGTGTCAAGTTTCAAAGAGCTAGCACAAACCGTGATTGATTTAGAGTTCCAAATACGTGTATCTCTATAGGAGAAAACAGAGTGAAACTTCAAAATGAAACCGGTTACTGCCAACGAACGGTTTAACCTAGAAGAACGAAATTTGGCGAGCCAAGTGGTCTTGGTGTACTGATCATTACCTGAAAGTTTCATCAAGATTGGGTGAAAAAATGTGTGCTGAGATTTCAGGAAACTCGTAGTTTTTTAAAAGCTTGGCAGGCCCTTTCAATGAACGTGATTCTCGCCAGTCTCTGCTTAGGGCTACATCAACAGCAAACAAACCATAGAGATAGAACTTGAAACTGCTTTATTGTGTCAAGTTTCAAAGAGCTAGCAAAAACCGTGTTTGATTTAGAGTTCCAAATACATGTATCCCTATAGGAGAAAACAGAGTGAAACCTCAAAATGAAACCGGTTACTGCCAACGAACGGTTTAACCTAGAAGAACGAAATTTGGCGAGCCAAGTGGGATTGGGGTACTGATCATTACCTGAAAGTTTCATCAAGATTGGGTGAAAAAGTGTGTGCTGAGATTTCAGGCAACTCGTAGTTTTTTGGAAGCTTGGCAGGCCCTTTCCATGAAAGTGATTCTCGCCAGTCTCTGCTTTGGGCTACATCAACAGCAAACAAACCATAGAGATAGAACTTGAAACTGCTTTATTGTGTCAAGTTTCAAAGAGCTAGCACAAACCGTGTTTGATTTAGAGTTCCAAATACGTGTATCCCTATAGGAGAAAACAGAGTGAAACCTCAAAATGAAACCGGTTACTGCCAACGAACGGTTTAACCTAGAAGAACGAAATTTGGAGAGCCAAGTGGGATTGGTGTACTGATCATTACCTGAAAGTTTCATCAAGATTGGGTGAAAAAGTGTGTGCTGAGATTTCAGGCAACTCGTAGTTTTTTAGAAGCTTGGCGGGCCCTTTCCATGAAAGTGATTCTCGCCAGTCTCTGCTTAGGGCTACATCAACAGCAAAGAAACCATAGAGATAGAACTTGAAACTGCTTTATTGTGTCAAGTTTCAAAGAGCTAGCACAAACCGTGTTTGATTTAGAGTTCCAAATACATGTATCCCTATAGGAGAAAACAGAGTGAAACCTCAAAATGAAACCGGTTACTGCCAACGAACGGTTTAACCTAGAAGAACGAAATTTGGAGAGACAAGTGGGATTAGTGTACTAATCATTACCTGAAAGTTTCATCAAGATTGGGTGAAAAAGTGTGTGCTGAGATTTCAGGCAACTCGTAGTTTTTTGGAAGCTTGGCAGGCCCTTTCCATGAGTGATTCTCGCCAGTCTCTGCTTAGGGCTACATCAACAGCAAACAAATCATAGAGATAGAACTTGAAACTGCTTTATTGTGTCAAGTTTCAAAGAGCTAGCACAAACCGTGTTTGATTTAGAGTTCCAAATACATGTATCCCTATAGGAGAAAACAGAGTGAAACCTCAAAATGAAACCGGTTACTGCCAATGAACGGTTTAACCTAGAAGAACGAAATTTGGCGAGCCAAGTGGGATTGGTGTACTGATCATTACCTGAAAGTTTCATCAAGATTGGGTGAAAAAGTGTGTGCTGAGATTTCAGGCAACTCGTAGTTTTTTGGAAGCTTGGCAGGCCCTTTCCATGCAAGTGATTCTCGCCAGTCTCTGCTTAGGGCTACATCAACAGCAAACAAACCATAGAGATAGAACTTGAAACTGCTTTATTGTGTCAAGTTTCAAAGGGCTAGCACAAACCGTGTTTGATTTAGAGTTCCAAATACATGTATCCCTATAGGAGAAAACAGAGTGAAACCTCAAAATGAAACCGGTTACTGCCAACGAACGGTTTAACCTAGAAGAACGAAATTTGGCGAGCCAAGTGGGATTGGTGTACTGATCATTACCTGAAAGTTTCATCAAGATTGAGTGAAAAAGTGTGTGCTGAGATTTCAGGCAACTCGTAGTTTTTTGGAAGCTTGGCAGGCCCTTTCCATGAAAGTGATTCTTGCCAGTCTCTGCTTAGGGCTACATCAACAGCAAACAAACCATAGAGATAGAACTTGAAACTGCTTTATTGTGTCAAGTTTCAAAGAGCTAGCACAAACCGTGATTGATTTAGAGTTCCAAATACATGTATCTCTATAGGAGAAAACAGAGTGAAACCTCAAAATGAAACCGGTTACTGCCAACAAACGGTTTAACCTAGAAGAACGAAATTTGGCGAGCCAAGTGGTCTTTGTGTACTGATCATTACCTGAAAGTTTCATCAAGATTGGGTGAAAAAATGTGTGCTGAGATTTCAGGAAACTCGTAGTTTTTTAAAAGCTTGGCAGGCCCTTTCAATGAACGTGATTCTCGCCAGTCTCTGCTTAGGGCTACATCAACAGCAAACAAACCATAGAGATAGAACTGGAAACTGCTTTATTGTGTCAAGTTTTCAAAGAGCTAGCACAAACCGTGTTTGATTTAGAGTTCCAAATACATGTATCCCTATAGGAGAAAACAGAGTGAAACCTCAAAATGAAACCGGTTACTGCTAACGAACGGTTTAACCTAGAAGAAAAAAATTTGGCGAGCCAAGTGGGATTGGTGTACTGATCATTACCTGAAAGTTTCATCAAGATTGGGTGAAAAAGTGTGTGCTGAGATTTCAGGCAACTCGTAGTTTTTTGGAAGCTTGGCAGGCCCTTTCCATGAAAGTGATTTCTCGCCAGTCTCTGCTTTGGGCTACATCAACAGCAAACAAACCATAGAGATAGAACTTGAAACTGCTTTATTGTGTCAAGTTTCAAAGAGCTAGCACAAACCGTTTTTGATTTAGAGTTCCAAATACGTGTATCCCTATAGGAGAAAACAGAGTGAAACCTCAAAATGAAACCGGTTACTGCCAACGAACGGTTTAACCTAGAAGAACGAAATTTGGAGAGCCAAGTGGGATTGGTGTACTGATCATTACCTGAAAGTTTCATCAAGATTGGGTGAAAAAGTGTGTGCTGAGATTTCAGGCAACTCGTAGTTTTTTGGAAGCTTGGCAGGCCCTTTCCATGCAAGTGATTCTCGCCAGTCTCTGCTTAGGGCTACATCAACAGCAAACAAACCATAGAGATAGAACTTGAAACTGCTTTATTGTGTCAAGTTTCAAAGGGCTAGCACAAACCGTGTTTGATTTAGAGTTTCCAAATACATGTATCCCTATAAGAGAAAACAGAGTGAAACCTCAAAATGAAACCGGTTACTGCCAACGAACGGTTTAACCTAGAAGAACGAAATTTGGCGAGCCATGTGGGATTGGTGTACTGATCATTACCTGAAAGTTTCATCAAGATTGAGTGAAAAAGTGTGTGCTGAGATTTCAGGCAACTCGTAGTTTTTTGGAAGTTTGGCAGGCCCTTTCCATGAAAGTGATTCTCGCCAGTCTCTGCTTTGGGCTACATCAACAGCAAACAAACCATAGAGATAGAACTTGAAACTGCTTTATTGTGTCAAGTTTCAAAGAGCTAGCACAAACTGTGTTTCATTTAGAGTTCCAAATACATGTATCCCTATAGGAGAAAACAGAGTGAAACCTCAAAATGAAACCGGTTACTGCCAACGAACGGTTTAACCTAGAAGAACGAAATTTGGCGAGCCAAGTGGGATTGGTGTACTGATCATTACCTGAAAATTTCATCAAGATTGGGTGAAAAAGTGTGTGCTGAGATTTCAGGCAACTCGTAGTTTTTTGGAAGCTTGGCAGGCCCTTTCCATGAAAGTGATTCTCGCCAGTCTCTGCTTAGGGCTACATCAACAGCAAACAAACCATAGAGATAGAACTTGAAACTGCTTTATTGTGTCAAGTTTCAAAGAGCTAGCACAAACCGTGTTTGATTTAGCGTTCCAAATACATGTATCCCTATAGGAGAAAACAGAGTGAAACCTCAAAATGAAACCGGTTACTGCCAACGAACGGTTTAACCTAGAAGAACGAAATTTGGCGAGCCAAGTGGGATTGGTGTACTTATCATTACCTGAAAGTTTCATCAAGATTGGGTGAAAAAGTGTGTGCTGAGATAGATTTCAGGCAACTCGTAGTTTTTTGGAAGCTTGGCAGGCCCTTTCCATGAAAGTGATTCTTGCCAGTCTCTGCTTAGTGCTACATCAACAGCAAACAAACCATAGAGATAGAACTTGAAACTGCTTTATTGTGTCAAGTTTCAAAGAGCTAGCACAAACCGAGTTTGATTTAGAGTTCCAAATACATGTATCCCTACAGGAGAAAACAGAGTGAAACCTCAAAATGAAACCGGTTACTGCCAACGAACGGTTTAACCTAGAAGAACGAAATTTGGCGAGCCAAGTGGGATTGGTGTACTGATCATTACCTGCAAGTTTCATCAAGATTGGGTGAATAAGTGTTTGCTGAGATTTCAGGCAACTCGTAGTTTTTTGGAAGCTTGGCAGGCCCTTTCCATGAAAGTGATTCTCGCCAGTCTCTGCTTAGGGCTACATCAACAGCAAACATACCATAGAGATAGAACTTGAAACTGCTTTATTGTGTCAAGTTTCAAAGAGCTAGCACAAACCGTGTTTGATTTAGAGTTCAAAATACATGTATCCCTATAGGAGAAAACAGAGTGAAACCTCAAAATGAAACCGGTTACTGCCAACGAACTGTTGAACCTAGAAGAACGAAATTTGGCGAGCCAAGTGGGATTGGTGTACTGATCATTACCTGAAAGTTTCATCAAGATTGGGTGAAAAAGTGTGTGCTGAGATTTCAGGCAACTCGTAGTTTTTTGGAAGCTTGGCAGGCCCTTTCCATGAACGTATTTCTCGCCAGTCTATGCTTAGGGGTATATCAACAGCAAACACACCATAGAGATAGAACTTGAAACTGCTTTATTGCGTCAAGTTTCAAAGAGCTAGCTCAAACCATGTTTGATTTAGAGTTCCAAATACATGTATCCCTATAGGAGAAAACAGAGTGAAACCTCAAAATGAAACCGGTTACTGCCAACGAACGGTTTAACCTAGAAGAACGAAATTTGGCGAGCCAAGTGGGATTGATGTACTGATCATTACGTGAAAGTTTCATCAAGATTGGGTGAATAAGTGTGTGCTGAGATTTCAGGAAACTCGTAGTTTTTTGGAAGCTTGGCAGGCCCTTTCCATGAAAGTGATTCTCGCCAGTCTCTGCTTAGGGCTACATCAACAGCAAACAAACCATAGAGATAGAACTTGAAACTGCTTTATTGTGTCAAGTGTCAAAGAGCTAGCACAAACCGTGTTTGATTTAGAGTTCGAAATACATGTATCCCTATAGGAGAAAACAGAGTGAAACCTCAAAATGAAAGCGGTTACTGCCAACGAACGGTTTAACCTAGAAGAACGAAATTTGGAGAGACAAGTGGGATTAGTGTACTAATCATTACCTGAAAGTTTCATCAAGATTGGGTGAAAAAGTGTGTGCTGAGATTTCAGGCAACTCGTAGTTTTTTGGAAGCTTGGCAGGCCCTTTCCATGAAAGTGATTCTCGCCAGTCTCTGCTTAGGGCTACATCAACAGCAAACAAATCATAGAGATAGAACTTGAAACTGCTTTATTGTGTCAAGTTTCAAAGGGCTAGCACAAACCGTGTTTGATTTAGAGTTCCAAATACATGTATCCCTATAGGAGAAAACAGAGTGAAACCTCAAAATGAAACCGGTTACTGCCAATGAACGGTTAACCTAGAAGAACGAAATTTGGCGAGCCAAGTGGGATTGGTGTACAGATCATTACCTGAAAGTTTCATCAAGATTGGGTGAAAAAGTGTGTGCTGAGATTTCAGGCAACTCGTAGTTTTTTGGAAGCTTGGCAGGCCCTTTCCATGCAAGTGATTCTCGCCAGTCTCTGCTTAGGGCTACATCAACAGCAAACAAACCATAGAGATAGAACTTGAAACTGCTTTATTGTGTCAAGTTTCAAAGGGCTAGCACAAACCGTGTTTGATTTAGAGTTCCAAATACATGTATCCCTATAGGAGAAAACAGAGTGAAACCTCAAAATGAAACCGGTTACTGCCAACGAACGGTTTAACCTAGAAGAACGAAATTTGGCGAGCCATGTGGGATTGGTGTACTGATCATTACCTGAAAGTTTCATCAAGATTGAGTGAAAAAGTGTGTGCTGAGATTTCAGGCAACTCGTAGTTTTTTGGAAGCTTGGCAGGCCCTTTCCATGAAAGTGATTCTCGCCAGTCTCTGCTTAGGGCTACATCAACAGCAAACAAACCATAGAGATAGAACTTGAAACTGCTTTATTTGTGTCAAGTGTCAAAGAGCTAGCACAAACCGTGTTTGATTTAGAGTTCCAAATACATGTATCCCTATAGGAGAAAACAGAGTGAAACCTCAAAATGAAACCGGTTACTGCCAACGAATGGTTTAACCTAGAAGAACGAAATTTGGCGAGCCAAGTGGGATTGGTGTAGTGATCATTACCTGAAAGTTTCATCAAGATTGGGTGAAAAAGTGTGTGCTGAGATTTCAGGCAACTCGTAGTTTTTTGGAAGCTTGGCAGGCCCTTTCCATGAAAGTAATTCTCGCCAGTCTCTGCTTAGGTCTACATCAACAGCAAACAAACCATAGAGATAGAACTTGAAACTGCTTTATTGTGTCAAGTTTCAAAGAGCTAGCACAAACCGTGTTTGATTTAGAGTTCCAAATACATGTATCCCTATAGGAGAAAACAGAGTGAAACCTCAAAATGAAACCGGTTACTGCCAACGAACGGTTTAACCTAGAAGAACTAAATTTGGCGAGCCAAGTGGGATTGGTGTACTGATCATTACCTGAAAGTTTCATCAAGATTGGGGGAAAAAGTGTGTGCTGAGATTTCAGGCAACTCGTAGTTTTTTGGAAGCTTGGCAGGCCCTTTCCATGAAAGTGATTCTCGCCAGTCTCTGCTTAGGGCTACATCAACAGCAAACAAACCATAGAGATAGAACTTGAAACTGCTTTATTGTGTTAAGTTTCAAAGAGCTAGCACAAACCGTGTTTGATTTAGCGATCCAAATACATGTATCCCTATAGGAGAAAACAGAGTGAAACCTCAAAATGAAACCGGTTACTGCCAACGAACAGTTTAACCTAGAAGAACGAAATTTGGCAAGCCAAGTGGGATTGGTGTACTGATCATTACCTGAAAGTTTCATCAAGATTGGGTGAAAAAGTGTGTGCTGAGATAGATTTCAGGCAACTCGTAGTTTTTTGGAAGCTTGGCAGGCCCTTTCCATGAAAGTGATTCTTGCCAGTCTCTGCTTAGGGCTACATCAACAGCAAACAAACCATAGAGATAGAACTTGAAACTGCTTTATTGTGTCAAGTTTCAAAGAGCTAGCACAAACCGAGTTTGATTTAGAGTTCCAAATACATGTATCCCTATAGGAGAAAACAGAGTGAAACCTCAAAATGAAACCGGTTACTGCCAACGAACGATTTAAACTAGAAGAACGAAATTTGGCAAGCCAAGTGGGATTGGTGTACTGATCATTACCTGAAAGTTTCATCAAGATTGGGTGAAAAAGTGTGTGCTGAGATTTCAGGCAACTCGTAGTTTTTTGGAAGCTTGGCAGGCCCTTTCCATGAAAGTGATTCTCGCCAGTCTCTGCTTAGGGCTACATCAACAGCAAACAAACCATAGAGATAGAACTTGAAACTGCTTTATTGCGTCAAGTTTCAAAGAGCTAGCTCAAACCATGTTTGATTTAGAGTTCCCAATACATGTATCCCTATAGGAAAAAACAGAGTGAAACCTCAAAATGAAACCGGTTACTGCCAACGAACGGTTTAACCTAGAAGAACGAAATTTGGCGAGCCAAGTGGGATTGATGTACTGATCATTACCTGAAAGTTTCATCAAGATTGGGTGAAAAAGTGTGTGCTGAGATTTCAGGCAACTCGTAGTTTTTTGGAAGCTTGGCAGGCCCTTTCCATGAAAGTGATTCTCGCCAGTCTCTGCTTAGGGCTACATCAACAGCAAACAAACCATAGAGATAGAACTTGAAACTGCTTTATTGTGTCAAGTTTCAAAGAGCTAGCACAAACCGTGTTTGATTTAGAGTTCCAAATACATGTATCCCTATAGGAGAAAACAGAGTGAAACCTCAAAATGAAACCGGTTACTGCCAACGAACGGGTTAAACTAGAAGAACAAAATTTGGCGAGCCAAGTGGGATTGGTGTACTGATCATTACCTGAAAGTTTCAACAAGATTGGGTGAAAAAGTGTGTGCTGAGATTTCAGGCAACTCGTAGTTTTTTGGAAGCTTGGCAGGCCCTTTCCATGAAAGTGATTCTCGCCAGTCTCTGCTTAGGACTATATCAACAGCAAACACACCATAGAGATAGAACTTGAAACTTCTTTATTGCGTCAAGTTTCAAAGAGCTAGCTCAAACCATGTTTGATTTAGAGTACCCAATACATGTATCCCTATAGGAAAAAACAGAGTGAAACCTCAAAATGAAACCGGTTACTGCCAACGAACGGTTTAACCTAGAAGAACGAAATTTGGCGAGCCAAGTGGGATTGATGTACTGATCATTACCTGAAAGTTTCATCAAGATTGGGTGAAAAAGTGTGTGCTGAGATTTCAGGCAACTCGTAGTTTTTTGGAAGCTTGGCAGGCCCTTTTTATGAAAGTGATTCTCGCCAGTCTCTGCTTAGGGCTACATCAACAGCAAACAAACCATAGAGATAGAACTTGAAACTGCTTTATTGTGTCAAGTTTCAAAGAGCTAGCACAAACCGTGTTTGATTTAGAGTTCCAAATACATGTATCCCTATAGGAGAAAACAGAGTGAAACCTGAAAATGAAACCGGTTACTGCCAACGAACGGGTTAAACTAGAAGAACAAAATTTGGCGAGCCAAGTGGGATTGGTGTACTGATCATTACCTGAAAGTTTCAACAAGATTGGGTGAAAAAGTGTGTGCTGAGATTTCAGGCAACTCGTAGTTTTTTGGAAGCTTGGCAGGCCCTTTCCATGAAAGTGATTCTCGCCAGTCTCTGCTTAGGGCTACATCAACAGCAAACAAACCATAGAGATAGAACTTGAAACTGCTTTATTGTATCAAGTTTCAAAGAGCTAGCACAAACCGTGTTTGATTTAGAGTTCCAAATACATGTATCCCTATAGGAGAAAAGAGAGTGAAACCTCAAAATGAAACCGGTTACTGCCAACGAACGGTTTAACCTAGAAGAACGAAATTTGGCGAGCCAAGTGGGATTGGTGAACTGATCATTACCTGAAAATTTCATCAAGATTGGGTGAAAAAGTGTGTGCTGAGATTTCAGGCAACTCGTAGTTTTTTTGAAGCTTGGCAGGCCCTTTCCATGAAAGTGATTCTCGCCAGTCTCTGCTTAGGGCTACATCAACAGCAAACAAACCATAGAGATAGAACTTGAAACTGCTTTATTGTGTCAAGTTTCAAAGAGCTAGCACAAACCGAGTTTGATTTAGAGTTCCAAATACATGTATCCCTATAGGAGAAAACAGAGTGAAACCTCAAAATGAAACCGGTTACTGCCAACGAACGATTTAAACTAGAAGAACGAAATTTTGCAAGCCAAGTGGGATTGGTGTACTGATCATTACCTGAAAGTTTCATCAAGATTGGGTGAAAAAGTGTGTGCTGAGATTTCAGGCAACTCGTAGTTTTTTGGAAGCTTGGCAGGCCCTTTCCATGAAAGTGATTCTCGCCAGTCTCTGCTTAGGACTATATCAACAGCAAACACACCATAGAGATAGAACTTGAAACTGCTTTATTGCGTCAAGTTTCAAAGAGCTAGCTCAAACCATGTTTGATTTAGAGTTCCCAATACATGTATCCCTATAGGAAAAAACAGAGTGAAACCTCAAAATGAAACCGGTTACTGCCAACGAACGGTTTAACCTAGAAGAACGAAATTTGGCGAGCCAAGTGGGATTGATGTACTGATCATTACCTGAAAGTTTCATCAAGATTGGGTGAAAAAGTGTGTGCTGAGATTTCAGGCAACTCGTAGTTTTTTGGAAGCTTGGCAGGCCCTTTCCATGAAAGTGATTCTCGCCAGTCTCTGCTTAGGGCTACATCAACAGCAAACAAACCATAGAGATAGAACTTGAAACTGCTTTATTGTGTCAAGTTTCAAAGAGCTAGCACAAACCGTGTTTGATTTAGAGTTCCAAATACATGTATCCCTATAGGAGAAAACAGAGTGAAACCTCAAAATGAAACCGGTTACTGCCAACGAACGGGTTAAACTAGAAGAACAAAATTTGGCGAGCCAAGTGGGATTGGTGTACTGATCATTACCTGAAAGTTTCAACAAGATTGGGTGAAAAAGTGTGTGCTGAGATTTCAGGCAACTCGTAGTTTTTTGGAAGCTTGGCAGGCCCTTTCCATGAAAGTGATTCTCGCCAGTCTCTGCTTAGGGCTACATCAACAGCAAACAAACCATAGAGATAGAACTTGAAACTGCTTTATTGTATCAAGTTTCAAAGAGCTAGCACAAACCGTGTTTGATTTAGAGTTCCAAATACATGTATCCCTATAGGAGAAAACAGAGTGAAACCTCAAAATGAAACCGGTTACTGCCAACGAACGGTTTAACCTAGAAGAACGAAATTTGGCGAGCCAAGTGGGATTGGTGAACTGATCATTACCTCAAAATTTCATCAAGATTGGGTGAAAAAGTGTGTGCTGAGATTTCAGGCAACTCGTAGTTTTTTTGAAGCTTGGCAGGCCCTTTCCATGAAAGTGATTCTCGCCAGTCTCTGCTTAGGGCTACATCAACAGCAAACAAACCATAGAGATAGAACTTGAAACTGCTTTATTGTGTCAAGTTTCAAAGAGCTAGCACAAACCGTGTTTGATTTAGAGTTCCAAATACATGTATCCGTATAAGAGAAAACAGAGTGAAACCTCAAAATGAAACTGATTACTGCCAAAGAACGGTTTAACCTAGAAGAACGAAATTTGGCGAGCCAAGTGGGATTGGTGTACTGATCATTACCTGAAAGTTTCATCAAGATTGGGTGAAAGAGTGTGTGCTGAGATTTCAGGCAACTCATAGTTTTTTAGAAGCTTGGCAGGCCCTTTCCATGAAATCGATTCTCGCCAGTCTCTGCTTAGGGCTACATCAACAGCAAACAAACCATCGAGATAGAACTTGAAACTGCTTTATTGTGTCAAGTTTCAAAGAGCTAGCACAAACCGTGTTTGATTTAGAGTTCCAAATACATGTAACCCTATAGGAGAAAACTGATTGAAACCTCAAAATGAAACCGAATACTGCCAACGAACGGTTTAACCTAGAAGAACGAAATTTGGCAAGCCAAGTGGG
>NW_027525637.1:0-17444 GCF_052094955.1 Ictidomys tridecemlineatus | reverse complement strand
AGGAGAAAACAGAGTGAAACCTCAAAATGAAACCGGTTACTGCCAACAAACGGTTTCACCTAGAAGAATGAAATTTGGCTAGCCAAGTGGGATTGGTGTACTGATCATTACCTGAAAGATTCATAAAGATTGGGTGAAAAAGTGTGTGCTGAGATTTCAGGCAACTCGTAGTTTTTTGGAAGCTTGGCAGGCCCTTTCCATGAAAGTGATTCTCGCCAGTCTCTGCTTAGGGCTACATCAACAGCAAACAAACCATAGAGATAGACCTTGAAACTGCTTTATGGTGTCAAGTTTCAAAGAGCTAGCACAAACCGTGTTTGATTTAGAGTTCCAAATACATGTATCCATATAGGAGAAAACAGAGTGAAACCTCAAAATGAAACCGGTTACTGCCAACGAAAGGTTTCACCTAGAAGAACGAAATTTGGCGAGCCAAGTGGGATCGGTGTACTGATAATTACCTGAAAGTTTCATCAAGATTGGGTGAAAAAGTGTGTGCTGAGATTTCAGGCAACTCGTAGTTTTTTGGAAGCTAGGCAGGCCCTTTCCATGAAAGTGATTCTCGCCAGTCTCTGCTTAGGGCTACATCAACAGCAAACAAACCATAGAGATAGAACTTGAAACTGCTTTATGGAAGCAGTTTCAAAGAGCTAGCACAAACCGTGTTTGATTTAGAGTTCCAAATACATGTATCCCTATAGGAGAAAACAGAGTGAAACCTCAAAAATGAAACCGGTTACTGCCAACGAACGGTTTCACCTAGAAGAACGAAATTTGGCGAGCCAAGTGGGATTGGTGTACTGATCATTACCTGAAAGATTCATAAAGATTGGGTGAAAAAGTGTGTGCTGAGATTTCAGGCAACTCGTAGTTTTTTGGAAGCTTGGCAGGCCCTTTCCATGAAAGTGATTCTCGCCAGTCTCTGCTTAGGGCTACATCAACAGCAAACAAACCATAGAGATAGACCTTGAAACTGCTTTATGGTGTCAAGTTTCAAAGAGCTAGCACAAACCGTGTTTGATTTAGAGTTCCAAATACATGTATCCATATAGGAGAAAACAGAGTGAAACCTCAAAATGAAACCGGTTACTGCCAACGAACGGTTTCACCTAGAAGAACGAAATTTGGCGAGCCAAGTGGGATTGGTGTACTGATAATTACCTGAAAGTTTCATCAAGATTGGGTGAAAAAGTGTGTGCTGAGATTTCAGGCAACTCGTAGTTTTTTGGAAGCTAGGCAGGCCCTTTCCATGAAAGTGATTCTCGCCAGTCTCTGCTTAGGGCTACATCAACAGCAAACAAACCATAGAGATAGAACTTGAAACTGCTTTATGGTGTCAAGTTTCAAAGAGCTAGCACAAACCGTGTTTGATTTAGAGTTCCAAATACATGTATCCCTATAGGAGAAAACAGAGTGAAACCTCAAAATGAAACCGGTTACTGCCAAAGAACAGTTTCACCTAGAAGAACGAAATTTGGCGAGCCAAGTGGGATTGGTGTACTGATCATTACCTGAAAGTTTCATCAAGATTGGGTGAAAAAGTGTGTGCTGAGATTTCAGGCAACTTGTAGTTTTTTGGAAGCTTGGCAGGCCCTTTCCATGAAAGTGATTCTCGCCAGTCTCTGCTTAGGGCTACATCAACAGCAAACAAACCATAGAGATAGAACTTGAAACTGCTTTATGGTGTCAAGTTTCAAAGAGCTAGCACAAACCGTGTTTGATTTAGAGTTCCAAATACATGTATCCCTATAGGAGAAAACAGAGTGAAACCTCAAAATGAAACCGATTACTGCCAACGAACGGTTTCACCTAGAAGAACGAAATTTGGCGACCCATGTGGGATTGGTGTACTGATCATTACCTGAAAGTTTCATCAAGATTGGGTTAAAAAGTGTGTGCTGAGATTTCAGGCAACTCGTAGTTTTTTGGAAGCTTGGCAGGCCCTTTCCATGAAAGTGATTCCCGCCAGTCTCTGCATAGGGCTACATCAACAGCAAAAAAACCGTAGAGATAGAACTTGAAACTGCTTTATGGTGTCAAGTTTCAAAGAGCTAGCACAAACCGTGTTTGATTTAGATTTCCAAATACATGTATCCCTATAGGAGAAAACAGAGTGAAACCTCAAAATGAAACCGGTTACTGCCAACGAACGGTTTCACCTAGAAGAACGAAATTTGGCGAGCCAAGTGGGATTGGTGTACTGATCATTACCTGAAAGATTCATAAAGATTGGGTGAAAAAGTGTGTGCTGAGATTTCAGGCTCTCGTAGTTTTTTGGAAGCTTGGCAGGCCCTTTCCATGAAAGTGATTCTCGCCAGTCTCTGCTTAGGGCTACATCAACAGCAAACAAACCATAGAGATAGACCTTGAAAGTGCTTTATGGTGTCAAGTTTCAAAGAGCTAGCACAAACCGTGTTTGATTTAGAGTTCCAAATACATGTATCCCTATAGGAGAAAACAGAGTGAAACCTCAAAATGGAACCGATTACTGCCAACGAACGGTTTCACCTAGAAGAACGAAATTTGGCGAGCCAAGTGGGATTGGTGTACTGATCATTACCTGAAAGTTTCATCAAGATTGGGTTAAAAAGTGTGTGCTGAGATTTCAGGCAACTCGTAGTTTTTTGGAAGCTTGGCAGGCCCTTTCCATGAAAGTGATTCCCGCCAGTCTCTGCATAGGGCTACATCAACAGCAAAAAAACCGTAGAGATAGAACTTGAAACTGCTTTATGGTGTCAAGTTTCAAAGAGCTAGCACAAACCGTGTTTGATTTAGATTTCCAAATACATGTATCCCTATAGGAGAAAACAGAGTGAAACCTCAAAATGAAACCGGTTACTGCCAACAAACGGTTTCACCTAGAAGAATGAAATTTGGCTAGCCAAGTGGGATTGGTGTACTGATCATTACCTGAAAGATTCATAAAGATTGGGTGAAAAAGTGTGTGCTGAGATTTCAGGCAACTCGTAGTTTTTTGGAAGCTTGGCAGGCCCTTTCCATGAAAGTGATTCTCGCCAGTCTCTGCTTAGGGCTACATCAACAGCAAACAAACCATAGAGATAGACCTTGAAACTGCTTTATGGTGTCAAGTTTCAAAGAGCTAGCACAAACCGTGTTTGATTTAGAGTTCCAAATACATGTATCCATATAGGAGAAAACAGAGTGAAACCTCAAAATGAAAACCGGTTACTGCCAACGAAAGGTTTCACCTAGAAGAACGAAATTTGGCGAGCCAAGTGGGATCGGTGTACTGATAATTACCTGAAAGTTTCATCAAGATTGGGTGAAAAAGTGTGTGCTGAGATTTCAGGCAACTCGTAGTTTTTTGGAAGCTAGGCAGGCCCTTTCCATGAAAGTGATTCTCGCCAGTCTCTGCTTAGGGCTACATCAACAGCAAACAAACCATAGAGATAGAACTTGAAACTGCTTTATGGTGTCAAGTTTCAAAGAGCTAGCACAAACCGTGTTTGATTTAGAGTTCCAAATACATGTATCCCTATAGGAGAAAACAGAGTGAAACCTCAAAATGAAACCGGTTACTGCCAAAGAACAGTTTCACCTAGAAGAACGAAATTTGGCGAGCCAAGTGGGATTGGTGTAATGATCATTACCTGAAAGTTTCATCAAGATTGGGTGAAAAAGTGTGTGCTGAGATTTCAGGCAACTTGTAGTTTTTTGGAAGCTTGGCAGGCCCTTTCCATGAAAGTGATTCTCGCCAGTCTCTGCTTAGGGCTACATCAACAGCAAACAAACCATAGAGATAGAACTTGAAACTGCTTTATGGTGTCAAGTTTCAAAGAGCTAGCACAAACCGTGTTTGATTTAGAGTTCCAAATACATGTATCCCTATAGGAGAAAACAGAGTGAAACCTCAAAATGAAACCGGTTACTGCCAACGAACGGTTTCACCTTGAAGAACGAAATTTGGCGATCCAAGTGGGATTGGTGTACTGATCATTACCTGAAGGTTTCATCAAGATTGGGTGAAAAAGTTTGTGCTGAGATTTCAGGCAACTCGTAGTTTTCTGGAAGCTTGGCAGGCCCTTTCCATGAAAGTGATTCTCGCCAGTCTCTGCTTAGGGCTACATCAACAGCAAACAAACCATAGAGATAGAACTTGAAACTGCTTTATGGTGTCAAGTTTCAAAGAGCTAGCACAAACCGTGTTTGATTTAGAGTTCCAAATACATGTATCCCTATAGGAGAAAACAGAGTGAAACCTCAAAATGAAACCGGTTACTGCCAAAGAACAGTTTCACCTAGAAGAACGAAATTTGGCGAGCCAAGTGGGATTGGTGTACTGATCATTACCTGAAAGTTTCATCAAGATTGGGTGAAAAAGTGTGTGCTGAGATTTCAGGCAACTTGTAGTTTTTTGGAAGCTTGGCAGGCCCTTTCCATGAAAGTGATTCTCGCCAGTCTCTGCTTAGGGCTACATCAACAGCAAACAAACCATAGAGATAGAACTTGAAACTGCTTTATGGTGTCAAGTTTCAAAGAGCTAGCACAAACCGTGTTTGATTTAGAGTTCCAAATACATGTATCCCTATAGGAGAAAACAGAGTGAAACCTCAAAATGAAACCGGTTACTGCCAACGAACGGTTTCACCTAGAAGAACGAAATTTGGCGATCCAAGTGGGATTGGTGTACTGATCATTACCTGAAAGTTTCATCAAGATTGGGTGAAAAAGTGTGTGCTGAGATTTCAGGCAACTCGTAGTTTTTTGGAAGCTTGGCAGGCCCTTTCCATGAAAGTGATTCTCGCCAGTCTCTGCATAGGGCTACATCAACAGCAAAAAAACCGTAGAGATAGAACTTGAAACTGCTTTATGGTGTCATGTTTCAAAGAGCTAGCACAAACCGTGTTTGATTTAGATTTCCAAATACATGTATCCCTATAGGAGAAAACAGAGTGAAACCTCAAAATGAAACCGGTTACTGCCAACGAACGGTTTCACCTAGAAGAACGAAATTTGGCGAGCCAAGTGGGATTGGTGTACTGATCATTACCTGAAAGTTTCATCAAGATTGGGTGAAAAAGTGTGTGCTGAGATTTCAGGCAACTCGTAGTTTTTTGGAAGCTTGGCAGGCCCTTTCAATGAAAGTGATTCTCGCCAGTCTCTGCTTAGGGCTACATCAACAGCAAACAAACCATAGAGATAGAACTTGAAACTGCTTTATGGTGTCAAGTTTCAAAGAGCTAGCACAAACCATGTTTGATTTAGAGTTCCAAATACATGTATCCCTATAGGAGAAAACAGAGTGAAACCTCAAAATGAAACCGGTTACTGCCAACGAACGGATTCACCTAGAAGAACGAAATTCGGCGAGCCAAGTGGGATTGGTGTACTGATCATTACCTGAAAGTTTCATCAAGATTGGGTGAAAAAGTGTGTGCTGAGATTTCAGGCAACTCGTAGTTTTTTGGAAGCTTGGCAGGCCCTTTCCATGAAAGTGATTCTCGCCAGTCTCTGCTTAGGGCTACATCAACAGCAAACAAACCATAGAGATAGAAATTCAAACTGCTTTATGGTGTCAAGTTTCAAAGAGCTAGCACAAACCGTGTTTGATTTAGAGTTCCAAATACATGTATCCCTATAGGAGAAAACAGAGTGAAACCTCAAAATGAAACCGGTTACTGCCAACGAACGGATTCACCTAGAAGAACGAAATTTGGCGATCCAAGTGGGATTGGTGTAGTGATCATTACCTGAAAGTTTCATCAAGATTGGGTGAAAAAGTGTGTGCTGAGATTTCAGGCAACTCGTAGTTTTCTGGAAGCTTGGCAGGCCCTTTCCATGAAAGTGATTCTCGCCAGTCTCTGCTTAGGGCTACATCAACAGCAAACAAACCATAGAGATAGAACTTGAAACTGCTTTATGGTGTCAAGTTTCAAAGAGCTAGCACAAACCGTGTTTGATTTAGAGTTCCAAATACATGTATCCCTATAGGAGAAAACAGAGTGAAACCTCAAAATGAAACCGATTACTGCCAACGAACGGTTTCACCTAGAAGAACGAAATTTGGCGAGCCAAGTGGGATTGGTGTACTGATCATTACCTGAAAGTTTCATCAAGATTGGGTTAAAAAGTGTGTGCTGAGATTTCAGGCAACTCGTAGTTTTTGGAAGCTTGGTAGGCCCTTTCCATGAAAGTGATTCCCGCCAGTCTCTGCATAGGGCTACATCAACAGCAAAAAAACCGTAGAGATAGAACTTGAAACTGCTTTATGGTGTCAAGTTTCAAAGAGCTAGCACAAACCGTGTTTGATTTAGATTTCCAAATACATGTATCCCTATAGGAGAAAACAGAGTGAAACCTCAAAATGAAACCGGTTACTGCCAACGAACGGTTTCACCTAGAAGAACGAAATTTGGCGAGCCAAGTGGGATTGGTGTACTGATCATTACCTGAAAGATTCATAAAGATTGGGTGAAAAAGTGTGTGCTGAGATTTCAGGCAACTCGTAGTTTTTTGGAAGCTTGGCAGGCCCTTTCCATGAAAGTGATTCTCGCCAGTCTCTGCTTAGGGCTACATCAACAGCAAACAAACCATAGAGATAGAACTTGAAACTGCTTTATGGTGTCAAGTTTCAAAGAGCTAGCACAAACCGTGTTTGATTTAGAGTTCCAAATACATGTATCCCTATAGGAGAAAACAGAGTGAAACCTCAAAATGAAACCGGTTACTGCCAACGAACGGTTTCACCTAGAAGAACGAAATTTGGCGAGCCAAGTGGGATTGGTGTACTGATCATTACCTGAAAGTTTCATCAAGATTGGGTTAAAAAGTGTGTGCTGAGATTTCAGGCAACTCGTAGTTTTTTGGAAGCTTGGCAGGCCCTTTCCATGAAAGTGATTCCCGCCAGTCTCTGCTTAGGGCTACATCAACAGCAAACAAACCCTAGAGATAGAACTTGAAACTGCTTTATGGTGTCAAGTTTCAAAGAGCTAGCACAAACCGTGTTTGATTTAGATTTCCAAATACATGTATCCCTATAGGAGAAAACAGAGTGAAACCTCAAAATGAAACCGGTTACTGCCAAAGAACGGTTTCACCTAGAAGAACGAAATTTGGCGAGCCAAGTGGGATTGGTGTACTGATCATTACCTGAAAGATTCATAAAGATTGGGTGAAAAAGTGTGTGCTGAGATTTCAGGCAACTCGTAGTTTTTTGGAAGCTTGGCAGGCCCTTTCCATGAAAGTGATTCTCGCCAGTCTCTGCTTAGGGCTACATCAACAGCAAACAAACCATAGAGATAGAACTTGAAACTGCTTTATGGTGTCAAGTTTCAAAGAGCTAGCACAAACCGTGTTTGATTTAGAGTTCCAAATACATGTATCCCTATAGGAGAAAACAGAGTGAAACCTCAAAATGAAACCGGTTACTGCCAACGAACGGTTTCACCTAGAAGAACGAAATTTGGCGAGCCAAGTGGGATTGGCGTACTGATCATTACCTGAAAGTTTCATCAAGATTGGGTGAAAAAGTGTGTGCTGAGATTTCAGGCACCTCGTAGTTTTTTGGAAGCTTGGCAGGCCCTTTCAATGAAAGTGATTCTCGCCAGTCTCTGCTTAGGGCTACATCAACAGCAAACAAACCATAGAGATAGAACTTGAAACTGCTTTATGGTGTCAAGTTTCAAAGAGCTAGCACAAACCGTGTTTGATTTAGAGTTCCAAATACATGTATCCCTATAGGCGAAAACAGAGTGAAACCTCAAAATGAAACCGGTTACTGCCAACGAACGGTTTCACCTAGAAGAAGGAAATTTGGCGAGCCAAGTGGGATTGGTGTACTGATCATTACCTCAAATTTTCATCGAGATTGGGTGAAAAAGTGTGTGCTGAGATTTCAGGGAACTTGTAGTTTTTTGGAAGCTTGGCAGGCCCTTTCCATGAAAGTGATTCTCGCCAGTCTCTGCTTAGGGCTACATCAACAGCAAACAAACCATAGAGATAGAACTTGAAACTGCTTTATGGTGTCAAGTTTCAAAGAGCTAGCACAAACCGTGTTTGATTTAGAGTTCCAAATACATGTATCCCTATAGGAGAAAACAGAGTGAAACCTCAAAATGAAACCGGTTACTGCCAACGAACGGTTTCACCTAGAAGAACGAAATTTGGCGATCCAAGTGGGATTGGTGTACTGATCATTACCTGAAAGTTTCATCAAGATTGGGTGAAAAAGTGTGTGCTGAGATTTCAGGCAACTCGTAGTTTTCTGGAAGCTTGGCAGGCCCTTTCCATGAAAGTGATTCTCGCCAGTCTCTGCTTAGGGCTACATCAACAGCAAACAAACCATAGAGATAGAACTTGAAACTGCTTTATGGTGTCAAGTTTCAAAGAGCTAGCACAAACCGTGTTTGATTTAGAGTTCCAAATACATGTATCCCTATAGGAGAAAACAGAGTGAAACCTCAAAATGAAACCGGTTACTGCCAACGAACGGTTTCACCTAGAAGAACGAAATTTGGCGAGCCAAGTGGGATTGGTGTACTGATCATTACCTGAAAGTTTCATCAAGATTGGGTTAAAAAGTGTGTGCTGAGATTTCAGGCAACTCGTAGTTTTTTGGAAGCTTGGCAGGCCCTTTCCATGAAAGTGATTCCCGCCAGTCTCTGCTTAGGGCTACATCAACAGCAAACAAACCATAGAGAGAGAACTTGAAACTGCTTTATGGTGTCAAGTTTCAAAGAGCTAGCACAAACCGTGTTTGATTTAGATTTCCAAATACATGTATCCCTATAGGAGAAAACAGAGTGAAACCTCTAAATGAAACCGGTTACTGCCAACGAACGGTTTCACCTAGAAGAACGAAATTTGGCGAGCCAAGTGGGATTGGTGTACTGATCATTACCTGAAAGATTCATAAAGATTGGGTGAAAAAGTGTGTGCTGAGATTTCAGGCAACTCGTAGTTTTTTGGAAGCTTGGCAGGCCCTTTCCATGAAAGTGATTCTCGCCAGTCTCTGCTTAGGGCTACATCAACAGCAAACAAACCATAGAGATAGAACTTGAAACTGCTTTATGCTGTCAAGTTTCAAAGAGCTAGCACAAACTGTGTTTGATTTAGAGTTCCAAATACATGTATCCCTATAGGAGAAAACAGAGTGAAACCTCAAAATGAAACCGGTTACTGCCAACGAACGGTTTCACCTAGAAGAACGAAATTTGGCGATCCAAGTGGGATTGGTGTGCTGATCATTACCTGAAAGTTTCATCAAGATTGGGTGAAAAAGTGTGTGCTGAGATTTCAGGCAACTCGTAGTTTTCTGGAAGCTTGGCAGGCCCTTTCCATGAAAGTGATTCTCGCCAGTCTCTGCTTAGGGCTACATCAACAGCAAACAAACCATAGAGATAGAACTTGAAACTGCTTTATGGTGTCAAGTTTCAAAGAGCTAGCACAAACCGTGTTTGATTTAGAGTTCCAAATACATGTATCCCTATAGGAGAAAACAGAGTGAAACCTCAAAATGAAACTGATTACAGCCAACGAACGGTTTCACCTAGAAGAACGAAATTTGGCGAGCCAAGTGGGATTGGTGTACTGATCATTACCTGAAAGTTTCATCAAGATTGGGTTAAAAAGTGTGTGCTGAGATTTCAGGCAACTCGTAGTTTTTTGGAAGCTTGGCAGGCCCTTTCCATGAAAGTGATTCCCGCCAGTCTCTGCTTAGGGCTACATCAACAGCAAACAAACCCTAGAGATAGAACTTGAAACTGCTTTATGGTGTCAAGTTTCAAAGAGCTAGCACAAACCGTGTTTGATTTAGATTTCCAAATACATGTATCCCTATAGGAGAAAACAGAGTGAAACCTCAAAATGAAACCGGTTACTGCCAACGAACGGTTTCACCTAGAAGAATGAAATTTGGCGAGCCAAGTGGGATTGGTGTACTGATCATTACCTGAAAGATTCATAAAGATTGGGTGAAAAAGTGTGTGCTGAGATTTCAGGCAACTCGTAGTTTTTTGGAAGCTTGGCAGGCCCTTTCCATGAAAGTGATTCTCGCCAGTCTCTGCTTAGGGCTACATCAACAGCAAACAAACCATAGAGATAGAACTTGAAACTGCTTTATGGTGTCAAGTTTCAAAGAGCTAGCACAAACCGTGTTTGATTTAGAGTTCCAAATACATGTATCCCTATAGGAGAAAACAGAGTGAAACCTCAAAATGAAACTGGTTACTGCCAACGAACGGATTCACCTAGAAGAACGAAATTCGGCGAGCCAAGTGGGATTGGTGTACTGATCATTACCTGAAAGTTTCATCAAGATTGGGTGAAAAAGTGTGTGCTGAGATTTCAGGCAACTCGTAGTTTTTTGGAAGCTTGGCAGGCCCTTTCCATGAAAGTGATTCTCGCCAGTCTCTGCTTAGGGCTACATCAACAGCAAACAAACCATAGAGATAGAACTTGAAACTGCTTTATGGTGTCAAGTTTCAAAGAGCTAGCACAAACCGTGTTTGATTTAGAGTTCCAAATACATGTATCCCTATAGGAGAAAACAGAGTGAAACCTCAAAATGAAACCGATTACTGCCAACGAACGGTTTCACCTAGAAGAACGAAATTTGGCGAGCCAAGTGGGATTGGTGTACTGATCATTACCTGAAAGTTTCATCAAGATTGGGTTAAAAAGTGTGTGCTGAGATTTCAGGCAACTCATAGTTTTTTGGAAGCTTGGCAGGCCCTTTCCATGAAAGTGATTCCCGCCAGTCTCTGCTTAGGGCTACATCAACAGCAAACAAACCGTAGAGATAGAACTTGAAACTGCTTTATGGTGTCAAGTTTCAAAGAGCTAGCACAAACCGTGTTTGATTTAGATTTCCAAATACATGTATCCCTATAGGAGAAAACAGAGTGAAACCTCAAAATGAAACCGGTTACTGCCAAAGAACGGTTTCACCTAGAAGAACGAAATTTGGAGAGCCAAGTGGGATTGGTGTACTGATAATTACCTGAAAGATTCATAAAGATTGGGTGAAAAAGTGTGTGCTGAGATTTCAGGCAACTCGTAGTTTTTTGGAAGCTTGGCAGGCCGTTTCCATGAAAGTGATTCTCGCCAGTCTCTGCTTAGGGCTACATCAACAGCAAACAAACCATAGAGATAGAACTTGAAACTGCTTTATGGTGTCAAGGTTCAAAGAGCTAGCACAAACCGTGTTTGATTTAGAGTTCCAAATACATGTATCCCTATAGGAGAAAACAGAGTGAAACCTCAAAATGAAACCGGTTACTGCCAACGAACGGTTTCACCTAGAAGAACGAAATTTGGCGAGCCAAGTGGGATTGGTGTACTGATCATTACCTGAAAGTTTCATCAAGATTGGGTGAAAAAGTGTGTGCTGAGATTTCAGGCAACTCGTAGTTTTTTGGAAGCTTGGCAGGCCCTTTCCATGAAAGTGATTCTCGCCAGTCTCTGCTTAGGGCTACATCAACAGCAAACAAACCATAGAGAAAGAACTTGAAACTGCTTTATTGTGTCAAGTTTCAAAGAGCTAGCACAAACCGTGTTTGATTTAGAGTTCCAAATACATGTATCCCTATAGGAGAAAACAGAGTGAAACCTCAAAATGAAACCGGTTACTGCCAACGAACGGTTTCACCTAGAAGAACGAAATTTGGCGAGCCAAGTGGGATTGGTGTACTGACCATTACCTGAAAGTTTCATCAAGATTGGTTGAAAAAGTTTGTGCTGAGATTTCAGGCAACTCGTAGTTTTTTGGAAGCTTGGCAGGCCCTTTCCATGAAAGTGATTCTCGCCAGTCTCTGCTTAGGGCTACATCAACAGCAAACAAACCATAGAGATAGAACTTGAAACTGCTTTATGGTGTCAAGTTTCAAAGAGCTAGCACAAACCGTGTTTGATTTAGAGTTCCAAATACATGTATCCCTATAGGAGAAAACAGAGTGAAACCTCAAAATGAAACCGGTTACTGCCAACGAACGGTTTCACCTAGAAGAACGAAATTTGGCGAGCCAAGTGGGATTGGTGTACTGATCATTACCTGAAAGTTTCATCAAGATTGGGTGAAAAAGTGTGTGCTGAGATTTCAGGCAACTCGTAGTTTTTTGGAAGCTTGGCAGGCCCTTTCCATGAAAGTGATTCTCGCCAGTCTCTGCTTAGGGCTACATCAACAGCAAACAAACCATAGAGATAGAACTTGAAACTGCTTTATGGTGTCAAGTTTCAAAGAGCTAGCACAAACCGTGTTTGATTTAGAGTTCCAAATACATGTATCCCTATAGGAGAAAACAGAGTGAAACATCAAAATGAAACCGGTTACTGCCAACGAACGGTTTCACCTAGAAGAACGAAATTTGGCGAGCCAAGTGGGATTGGTGTACTGATCATTACCTGAAAGTTTCATCAAGATTGGGTGAAAAAGTGTGTGCTGAGATTTCAGGCAACTCGTAGTTTTTTGGAAGCTTGGCAGGCCCTTTCCATGAAAGTGATTCTCGCCAGTCTCTGCTTAGGGCTACATCAACAGCAAACAAACCATAGAGATAGAACTTGAAACTGCTTTATGGTGTCAAGTTTCAAAGAGCTAGCACAAACCGTGTTTGATTTAGAGTTCCAAATATATGTATCCCTATAGGAGAAAACAGAGTGAAACCTCCAAATGAAACCGGTTACTGCCAACGAACGGTTTCACCTAGAAGAACGAAATTTGGCGAGCCAAGTGGGATTGGTGTACTGATCATTACCTGAAAGTTTCATCAAGATTGGGTGAAAAAGTGTGTGCTGAGATTTCAGGCAACTCGTAGTTTTTTGGAAGCTTGGCAGGCCCTTTCAATGAAAGTGATTCTCGCCAGTCTCTGCTTAGGGCTACATCAACAGCAAACAAACCATAGAGATAGAACTTGAAACTGCTTTATTGTGTCAAGTTTCAAAGAGCTAGCACAAACCGTGTTTGATTTAGAGTTCCAAATACATGTATCCCTATAGGAGAAAACAGAGTGAAACCTCAAAATGAAACCGGTTACTGCCAACGAACGGTTTCACCTAGAAGAACGAAATTTGGCGAGCCAAGTGGGATTGGTGTACTGATCATTACCTGAAAGTTTCATCAAGATTGGGTGAAAAAGTGTGTGCTGAGATTTCAGGCAACTCGTAGTTTTTTGGAAGCTAGGCAGGCCCTTTCCATGAAAGTGATTCTCGCCAGTCTCTGCTTAGGGCTACATCAACAGCAAACAAACCATAGAGATAGAACTTGAAACTGCTTTATGGTGTCAAGTTTCAAAGAGCTAGCACAAACCGTGTTTGATTTAGAGTTCCAAATACATGTATCCCTATAGGAGAAAACAGAGTGAAACCTCAAAATGAAACCGGTTACTGCCAAAGAACGGTTTCACCTAGAAGAACGAAATTTGGCGAGCCAAGTGGGATTGGTGTACTGATCATTACCTGAAAGTTTCATCAAGATTGGGTGAAAAAGTGTGTGCTGAGATTTCAGGCAACTCGTAGTTTTTTGGAAGCTTGGCAGGCCCTTTCCATGAAAGTGATTCTCGCCAGTCTCTGCTTAGGGCTACATCAACAGCAAACAAACCATAGAGATAGAACTTGAAACTGCTTTATGGTGTCAAGTTTCAAAGAGCTAGCACAAACCGTGTTTGATTTAGATTTCCAAATACATGTATCCCTATAGGCGAAAACAGAGTGAAACCTCAAAATGAAACCGGTTACTGCCAACGAACGGTTTCACCTAGAAGAATGAAATTTGGCGAGCCAAGTGGGATTGGTGTACTGATCATTACCTGAAAGTTTCATCAAGATTGGGTGAAAAAGTGTGTGCTGAGATTTCAGGCAACTCGTAGTTTTTTGGAAGCTTGGCAGGCCCTTTCCATGAAAGTGATTCTCGCCAGTCTCTGCTTAGGGCTACATCAACAGCAAACAAACCATAGAGATAGAACTTGAAACTGCTTTATGCTGTCAAGTTTCAAAGAGCTAGCACAAACCGTGTTTGATTTAGAGTTCCAAATACATGTATCCCTATAGGAGAAAACAGAGTGAAACCTCAAAATGAAACCGGTTACTGCCAACGAACGGTTTCACCTAGAAGAACGAAATTTGGCGATCCAAGTGGGATTGGTGTACTGATCATTACCTGAAAGTTTCATCAAGATTGGGTGAAAAAGTGTGTGCTGAGATTTCAGGCAACTCGTAGTTTTCTGGAAGCTTGGCAGGCCGTTCCCATGAAAGTGATTCTCGCCAGTCTCTGCTTAGGGCTACATCAACAGCAAACAAACCATAGAGATAGAACTTGAAACTGCTTTATGGTGTCAAGTTTCAAAGAGCTAGCACAAACCGTGTTTGATTTAGAGTTCCAAATACATGTATCCCTATAGGAGAAAACAGAGAGAAACCTCAAAATGAAACCGGTTACTGCCAACGAACGGTTTCACCTAGAAGAATGAAATTTGGCGAGCCAAGTGGGATTGGTGTACTGATCATTACCTGAAAGATTCATAAAGATTGGGTGAAAAAGTGTGTGCTGAGATTTCAGGCAACTCGTAGTTTTTTGGAAGCTTGGCAGGCCCTTTCCATGAAAGTGATTCTCGCCAGTCTCTGCTTAGGGCTACATCAACAGCAAACAAACCATAGAGATAGAACTTGAAACTGCTTTATGGTGTCAAGTTTCAAAGAGCTAGCACAAACCGTGTTTGATTTAGAGTTCCAAATACATGTATCCCTATAGGAGAAAACAGAGTGAAACCTCAAAATGAAACCGGTTACTGCCAACGAACGGTTTCACCTAGAAGAACGAAATTTGGCGAGCCAAGTGGGATTGGTGTACTGATCATTACCTGAAAGTTTCATCAAGATTGGGTGAAAAAGTGTGTGCTGAGATTTCAGGCAACTCGTAGTTTTTTGGAAGCTTGGCAGGCCCTTTCAATGAAAGTGATTCTCGCCAGTCTCTGCTTAGGGCTACATCAACAGCAAACAAACCATAGAGATAGAACTTGAAACTGCTTTATGGTGTCAAGTTTCAAAGAGCTAGCACAAACCGTGTTTGATTTAGAGTTCCAAATACATGTATCCCTATAGGAGAAAACAGAGTGAAACCTCAAAATGAAACCGGTTACTGCCAACGAATGGATTCACCTAGAAGAACGAAATTCGGCGAGCCAAGTGGGATTGGTGTACTGATCATTACCTGAAAGTTTCATCAAGATTGGGTGAAAAAGTGTGTGCTGAGATTTCAGGCAACTCGTAGTTTTTTGGAAGCTTGGCAGGCCCTTTCCATGAAAGTGATTCTCGCCAGTCTCTGCTTAGGGCTACATCAACAGCAAACAAACCATAGAGATAGAACTTGAAACTGCTTTATGGTGTCAAGTTTCAAAGAGCTAGCACAAACCGTGTTTGATTTAGAGTTCCAAATACATGTATCCCTATAGGAGAAAACAGAGTGAAACCTCAAAATGAAACCGGTAACTGCCAACGAACGGTTTCAGGTAGAAGAACGAAATTTGGCTAGCCAAGTGGGATTGGTGTACTGATCATTACCTGAAAGTTTCATCAAGATTGGGTGAAGAATTTTGTGCTGAGATTTCAGGCAACTCGTAGTTTTTTGGAAGCTTGGCAGGCCCTTTCCATGAAAGTGATTCTCGCCAGTCTCTGCTTAGGGCTACATCAACAGCAAACAAACCATAGAGATAGAACTTGAAACTGCTTTATTGTGTCAAGTTTCAAAGAGCTAGCACAAACCGTGTTTGATTTAGAGTTCCAAATACATGTATCCCTATAGGAGAAAACAGAGTGAAACCTCAAAATGAAATCGGTTACTGCCAACGAACGGTTTCACCTAGAAGAACGAAATTTGGCGAGCCAAGTGGAATTGGTGTACTGATCATTACCTGAAAGTTTCATCAAGATTGGGTGAAAAAGTGTGTGCTGAGATTTCAGGCAACTCGTAGTTTTTTGGAAGCTTGGCAGGCCCTTTTCATGAAAGTGATTCTCGCCAGTCTCTGCTTAGGGCTACATCAACAGCAAAGAAACCATAGAGATAGAACTTGAAACTACTTTATGGTGTCAAGTTTCAAAGAGCTAGCACAAACCGTGTTTGATTTAGAGTTCCAAATACATGCATCCCTATAGGAGAAAACAGAGTGAAACCTCAAAATGAAACCGGTTACTGTCAACGAACGGTTTCACCTAGAAGAACGAAATTTGGCGAGCCAAGTGGGATTGGTGTACTGATCATTACCTGAAAGTTTCATCAAGATTGGGTGAAAAAGTGTGTGCTGAGATTTCAGGCAACTCGTAGTTTTTTGGAAGCTTGGCAGGCCCTTTCCATGAAAGTGATTCTCGCCAGTCTCTGCTTAGGGCTACATCAACAGCAAACAAACCATAGAGATAGAACTTGAAACTGCTTTATGGTGTCAAGTTTCAAAGAGCTAGCACAAACCATGTTTGATTTAGAGTTCCAAATACATGTATCCCTATAGGAGAAAACAGAGTGAAACCTCAAAATGAAACCGGTTACTGCCAACGAACGGTTTCACCTAGAAGAACGAAATTTGGCGAGCCAAGTGGGATTGGTGTACTGATCATTACCTGAAAGTTTCATCAAGATTGGTTGAAAAAGTTTGTCCTGAGATTTCAGGGAACTCGTAGTTTTTTGGAAGCTTGGCAGGCCCTTTCCATGAAAGTGATTCTCGCCAGTTTCTGCTTAGGGCTACATCAACAGCAAACAAACCATAGAGATAGAACTTGAAACTGCTTTATGGTGTCAGGTTTCAAAGAGCTAGCACAAACCGTGTTTGATTTAGAGTTCCAAATACATGTATCCCTATAGGAGAAAACAGAGTGAAACCTCAAAATGAAACCGGTTACTGCCAAGGAACGGTTTCACCTAGAAGAACGAAATTTGGCGAGCCAAGTGGGATTGGTGTACTGATCATTACCTGAAAGTTTCATCAAGATTGCTTGAAAAAGTGTGTGCTGAGATTTCAGGCAACTCGTAGTTTTTTGGAAGCTTGGCAGGCCCTTTCCATGAAAGTGATTCTCGCCAGTCTCTGCTTAGGGCTACATCAACAGCAAACAAACCATAGAGATAGAACTTGAAACTGCTTTATGGTGTCAAGTTTCAAAGAGCTAGCACAAACCGTGTTTGATTTAGAGTTCCAAATACATGTATCCCTATAGGAGAAAACAGAGTGAAACCTCAAAATGAAACCGGTTACTGCCAACGAACGGTTTCACCTAGAAGAACGAAATTTGGCGAGCCAAGTGGGATTGGTGTACTGATCATTACCTGAAAGTTTCATCAAGATTGGGTGAAAAAGTGTGTGCTGAGATTTCAGGCAACTCGTAGTTTTTTGGAAGCTTGGCAGGCCCTTTCCATGAAAGTGATTCTCGCCAGTCTCTGCTTAGGGCTACATCAACAGCAAAGAAACCATAGAGATAGAACTTGAAACTTCTTTATTGTGTCAAGTTTC
>NW_027525636.1:0-17457 GCF_052094955.1 Ictidomys tridecemlineatus | reverse complement strand
GTGCTTTCTGTAACATTCCCTCTGCACCCCAGTCTCCAACCTCGGCTCTCTGTAACAGTTTTTCAATACCACAATTTTCAAACTCTGGTCTCTGTAACAATTCTTCTGCACCCCAATTTCCAACCTCTTCTTTCTGTAACAGTCAAACTGCACCTCCATCTCCAAATTCTGATCTCTGTAAGATCCTTCTGCAACCCTGTATTTAAACTCTGCTCTCTGTAACTGTCCTTCTGCACCCGAGTCTCCAAACTCTGCTCTCTGTAACACGACTTCTGCACCTCAGTCTCCAACCTATAGTCTCTGCAACAGTCTTTCTGCACCCCAGTCTCCAAACTCTGCTCTCTACAACAGTCCTTCTGCACCTCAGTCTCCAACCTCTTTTCTCTCCAATGTTCATTATACACCCCAGTCTCCAACATCTGTTTTCTGCAACAGTCCTTCTTTACCTCAGTCTCCAACCTCCGCTCTCTGAAACAGTCCTTCTGCTCCCAGTATCCAACATATGCTCTCTGTAACAGTCCTTCTCCACCCAAGTCTCCAAACTCTGCTCTCTGTAGCAGTCCTTGTGTACTGCTGTCTCCAACCTTTGCTCTCTATAACTGTCATTGTCCACACCAGTCTCCAAACTGTGCTTTTTGTATCAGTCCTTCTGCACCCAAGTCTCCAACCTCTGCTCTCTGTTACAGTTCTTCTACACCTCAGTCTCAAACCTCTGCTCTCTGCAACAGTCCTTCTGCACCTCAGTCTCCAACCTCTGCTTACTTTGACAGGCCTTCTTCACCCCATCCCCAACCTCTTTACTCTGTAATGATTTTTCTCCACTCTGTCTCCAAACTCTGCTCTCTGTAACAGTCCTTCTGCATTCCAGTCTCCAAACTCTGCTCTCTGTAAGGTTCCTTCTTCACCCCAGTCTCCAACCTCTGCTTTCTATATCAGTCCTTCTGCACCACAGTCTCCGACCTCTTCCCTCTGCAACACTCCTTCTGCACCACAGTCTCCAACCTGTGCTCTCTGCAAAATTTATTCTGCACCCCAGTCTCCAACCTGTGCTCTCTTTAACAGTCCTTCTGCACCCCAGTCTCCTACCTCTGCTGTCTGTAACGATCTTTCTGCAACACAGTCACCACCTCTGCTCTCTGCAACGATCCTTCTGTACCTCAGTCTCCAAACTCTGTGCTCTCTAACAGTCCTGCTGCACCTCAATCTCCAAACTCTGCGCTCGGTAAGATCCTTGTAAAATCCAGTCTCCAAACTCTTATTTTTGGATCAGTATCTAACCTCTTCCCTCTCCAATGATCCTTCTGCACCCCAGTCTCAATCCTCTGCTCTCTCTAACAGTCTTTCTTTACCCCAGTCTTCAAACTCTGCATTTTGTAACCGTCCTTCTGCACCCAAGTCTTCAACCTGTTCTCTCTGCAATGATTCTTCTGCACCCCAGTCTCCAACGTCTTCTCTCTGCAACAGTCCTCCTGCACCCCAGTCTCCAAACTCTTCTCTCTGTAAGATCCTTCTGCACCTCAGTTTCCAAACTCTGCTCTCTGTAACATTCCTTCTCCACCCCAGTCTCCCACCTCTGCTCTTTTCAATGGTGCTTCTGCACCCCAGTCTCCAACCTCTGTTATCTGCAACAGTCGTTCTGCACCCCATTATCCAACATCTGCTCTCTGCAGCAATCCTTCTGCACCACAGTGTCCACCATCTGCTCTCTGCCACAGTCCTTCTGTACACTAGTCTCCAATCTCCACTCTCAGTATGAGTCCTTATGTACTGCAGTCTCCAACCTCTGCTCTCTGTAACGCTCCTTATGCACCCCAGTTTCCAAAGTCTCCTTTCTGTATCATTCCCTCCTCACCCCAGTCTCATAACTCTACTCTCTGAAACAGTCTTTCTGTACATCAGTCTCTAAACTCTGCTCTCTGCAACAGTCTTTCTTCATCCCAGTCTCCAACCTCTGCTCTCTGCAACAGTTCTTTTACACCCCAGTCTCCAACATCTGCTCACTGCAACAGTCCTTCTACACCTCTGTCTCTAAACTCTACTGTCTGTAAGTGTCCTTCTGCACCTCAGTCTTCAACCTCTGCACTCTGTAATCGTCCTTCTGCACTCCAGCCTCCAACATCTCCTCACTGCAACCGTCCTTCTGCAACCCAGTCTTTAACGTCTGCACTCTCAACAGTCCTTCTGCACCTCAGTCTGAGAACTCTGGTCTCTGCAAGTATTCTTCTGCACCCCAGTCTCCAACCTGTGCTCTCTGTAACAGTCCTACTGCACCTCAGTCTCCAAACCCTGCTCTATATAAGATCCTTCTGCAACCCAGTATCCAAACTCTGCTCTCTGTAACAGTCCACCTGCTCCCCAGTCTCCAAACTCTGCTCTCTGTAACAGGCCTCCTGCACCCCAGTCTACAAACTCAGCTTCAGCACCCCAGTATCCAACTTATTCTCTCTGCAACGATCCTTCTACACCTCAGTCTCCAACATCTGAACTCTGCAACAGTTCTTCTGCACCCCAGTGTGCAACCTCTGCTCTCTGTAAAAGTCCTTCTGTACCACAGCCTCCAACTTCTGCTCTCTGTAAGGGTCCTTCTGCACCGCACTCTCCAAACTCTGCTTTCTATATCAGTCCTTCTGCACCCCAGTCTTCAAACTCTGCTCTCTGTCACAGTCCTTCTGAACCTCATTTCCAACCTCTTCTCTCTGCAGCAGTCCTTCTGCACCTCAGATTCAACCTCTTCTCTCTACAACAGTCCTGTTGCACCCAAGTCTCCGATCTCTGCTTTCTATTACAGTCATTCTGCACCCCAGTCTCCAATCTCTGCTCTCTGTAAGATTCATCTGCACCCCAGTCTCCAACCTCTGCTCTCTGTAACAGTTCTTCAGCACCTCAGTCTCCAACCTCTTCTCTCTGTAACAATCCTTCTTCAAGTCAGTCTCCAAACGCTGCTCTCAGCAACCGTCCTTCTGCACCTAAGTCTAGAAACTCCGTTCTCTGCAACAGTTTTTCCGCACCCCAGTCTCCAACCTCTGCATTCTGCAACAGTCCTTCTGCATCCCAGTCTCCAACCTCTGCTCTCTGTAACAATCCTTCTGCACCTCAGTCTTTACCCTCTGCTCTCTGCAACGGTCCTTCTGCACCCCTGTCTCCAAACTCTGTTGTCTCCAACAGTCCTTCTTAACCTCAGTCTTCTGCACCCCAATCTCCAACCCCTACTCTCTGCAACAGTTTTTCTGCACCCCAGTCTCCAACCTACTCTCTACAACACTCCTTCTGCACCCAAGTCTCCAACATCAGATATCTGCAACAGTCCTTCTCCTTCTCAGTCTCCAATCTCTGCTCTCTGTAACAGTTCCTCTGTACTGCAATTTCCAAACTCTTCTCTCTGTAACAGTCTTCTGAACCCCAGTCTCCAACCACTGCTTTCTCTATCAGTCCTTCTGTACTAAAGTCTCCAACCTCTGCTCTCTGTAACAGGTCATCTTCACCTCAGTCTCCATATTCTGCTCTCTGTAAAGGTCCTTTGGCACCCCAGTCCCCAACCTCTGCTCGCTGCAACAGTCCTCTTACACCCAAATCTCAAACCTCTGCACTCCACAACAGTCCTTCTGCACCTCTGTCTCCAACATCTGCTCTCTGCAATGGTCTTTTTGCACCTCACTATACAACATCTATCTCTGTAACAGTCCTACACCTCAGTCTCCATCCTCTTCTCTCTGTAACAGGACTTCTGCACACAAGTCTCTGAACTCTGCTCTCTTTAACAGTCCTTCTGCATGCCAATCTCCAACCTCTGCTCTCTGGAGCAGTCCTTCTGCACCTCAGTCTCCAAACTCTGCTCTTGGTTAGATCCTTCTGCACCACAGTCTTCAAACTCTGCTCTCAGTATCAGTCCTGCACCTTAGTCTCCAAACATGCTCTCTGTAACAGTTTTTCTGCACCTCAGTCTTCAAAAACTGCTCTCTGAAACAGTCTTTATGCACCCCATTCTCCAACCTCTGCTTTCCAGAACAGTCCTTCTATACCCCAGTATCCATAATCTACTCTCTGCAGTGATCCTTCTTCACCCCAGTCTCCAACATCTGCTCTCTGCAACAATCCTTCTGCACCACAGTCTCCAAATTTTCCTCTCTGTAAGATCCTTGTACACCCCAGTTTCAAACACTGCTCTCTGTAACATTCCTTCTGCACCCCAGTCTCCAAAGTTTGCTCTCTGCAATGGTCCCTCTGCACACTACTCTCCAACCTTGTTCTCTACAACAGTTCTTCTGTACCGCAGTCTTCAACCTCTGTTAACTGTAAGGGCTCTCCTGAACCCCAGTCTCCAACCTCTGCTTTCTGAATCAGTCCTCTGCACCACATTCTCCAAACTCTGCTCTCTGTAACAGTCCTTCTGTAACTCACTCTGCAACATCTGGTCTCTGCAACAGTCCTTCCTCACCCCAGTCTTTATTTTTTTTAATTTTTTTATTTTTTATTGGTTGTTCACAACATTACAAAGCTCTTGACATATTATATTTCATACATTAGATTGAAGTGGGTTATGAACTCCCGATTTTACCCCAAATGCAGATTGCAGAATCACGTGGGTTACACATCCAAAATTTTACATAATGCCCAATTAGTAATTCTTGTATTCTGCTACCTTTCCTATCCCCTACTATCCCCCCTCCCATTTCCTCACACCTTCTCTCTCTACCCCATCTACTGTAATTCATTACTCTTCTTGTTTATTTTCCCATTCCCCTCACAACCTCTTATATGTAATTTTGTATAGCAATGAGGGTCTCCCTTCATTTCCATGAATTTCCCTTTACTCTTCCTTTCCCTCCCATTTCATGAGTCTGTTTAATGTTAGTCTTTTCTTCCTGCTCTTCCTCCTTGCTCTGTTCATAGTTGCTCTCATTATATCAAAGAAGACATTTGGTATTTGTTTTTTACGGATTGACTAGCTTCACTAACCATAATCTGATCTAGTGCCATCCATTTTCCTGCAAATTCTATGATTTTGTCATTTTTTATTGCTGCATAGTACTCCATTGTGTATAGATGCCACATTTTTTTATCCATTCATCTATTGAAGAGCATCTGGGTTGGTTCCACAGTCTAGCTATTGTGAATTGTGCTGCTATGAAAATCGATGTGGCAGCATCCCTGTAGCATGCTCTTCTAAGGTCTTTAGGGAATAGTCCGAAAAGGGCAATAGCAGGGTCAAATGGTGGTTCCATTCCCAGCTTTCCCAGGAATCTCCGAACTGCTTTTCAAATGGGTCGCACCAATTTGCAGTCCCACCAACAATGTACAAGAGTACCCTTTTCTCCACATCCTCGCCAGCACTTGTTGTTGTTTGACTTCATATTGGCTGCCAATCTTACTGGAGTGAGATGGTATCTTAGGGTGGTTTTGATTTGCATTTCTCTGACCGCTAGAGATGGTGAGCATTTTTTCATGTACTTGTTGATTGATTGTATGTCCTCCTCTGAGAAGTGTCTGTTCAGGTCCTTGGCCCATTTATTGATTGGGTTATTTGTTATCTTATTGTCTCACCCCAGTCTTTAAAATCTGCTCTCTGTAATAGTACTTTTCCACCGAAGTCACCAAACTCTGCTCTCTGTAGCAGTCTTTCTGCACCTCAGACTCCAACCTCTGCTATCTGAAACAGTACTTCTGTGCCCCAATCTGGAACCTCTGCTCTCTGCAACAATTCTTCAGCACCTCAGTGTCAAAACTCTGCTATCTGTAAGATCCTTCTGAAACCCAGTCTCCAAAATATGCTTTCTGCAATGGTCGTTCAGCACCAGAGTCTCCAACCTCTTTTCTCTAAAATATTTATTGTGCACCCCAGTCTCCAACCTCTGCTCTCTGTAATAGTCCTTCTGTACCGCAGTCTTAAACCTCTGTTCTCTGTAAGGGTCCTTCTGCACCCCATCTCCAACCTCTGCTTTCTGTATCAGTCTTTCTGCAACAAGTCTTCAAACTCTGCTTTCTGTATCCGTCTTTCTGCACGCCAGGCTTCAACCTCTGCTCTCTGTAACAATCCTTCTGCACCCAAGTCTCCAACCTCTGCTCTCTACAACAGTCCTTCTGCACCCCAGTCTCCAAACACTGCACTCTGCAACAGTCTTTCTGCACCCCAGTCTCTAACCTCTGCTTTCAGTATCAGTCCTGCACCCCAGTCTCCAAACACTGCTCTCTGTAACTGTTTTTCTGCACATCAGTCTTCAACAACTGCTATCTGCAAGAGTCCTTCTGCACCCCAGTCTCCAACCTCTGCTCTCTAGAACAGTCCTTCTATACCCCAGTCTCCATAATCTACTCTCTGCAACGATCCTTCTGCACCCCAGTCTCCAACGTCTGCTCTCTGCAAAATTCCTTCTGCACTCCAGTCTCCAAACTTTCCTCTCTGTAAGATCCTTCTGCACCCCAGTTTCCAAACACTGCTCTCTGTAACATTTTTTCTGCACCCCAGTCTCCAACCTGTTCTCTAAAACAGTTCTTCTGTACCGCAGTATTCAACCTCTGTTCTCCATAAGAGTATTTCTGAACCCCAGTCTCCAACCTCTGCTTTCTGTATCAGTCTTTCTTCACCACAGTCTCTTCACCACAGTCTTCTCTCTGTAACAGTTCTTCTGCACCTCACTCTGCAACCTCTGCTCTCTGCAACAGTGCTTCTGCAACCCAGTCGTCAACCTCTTCTCTCTACAACATTCCTTCCTCACCCCAGTCTTCAAAATATGCTCTCTGTATCAGTCCTTTTCCACCGCAGTCTCCAACCTCTGCTCTCTGTAACAGTACTTCTGTACTGCAGTCTCCAACCTATGCTCTCTGTAATGGTCCTTCTGCACCCCAGTATCCAAACTCTCCTTTCTGTATCAGTCCTTCTGCACCTCGGTCTCGAACCTCGGCTCTCTATAATAGTCCTTCTGCACCTCAGACACCAACATCTTCTCTCTGCAACAGTACTTCTGCGCCCCAATCTCCAACCTCTGCTTTCTGCAATGGTCCTTCTGCACCCCAGTCTCCAACCTCTGTTCTATACAACACTTATTCTGCACCCCAGTCTCCAACCTATGCTCTCTGTAACAGTCTTTCTGTACCGCAGTCTCCAACCTCTTTTCTCTGTAAGGGTCCCTAAAGCCCAGTCTCCAACCTCTGCTTTCTGTATCAGTCCTTCTGCCCCACATTCTCCAAACTCTGCTCTCTGTAACAGTCCTTCTGTACCTCAGTCTGCAACCTCTGCTCTCTGCAATAGTTCTTCTCCACCTAAGTCTCCAACCTCTGCTCTCTGCAACAGTCCTTCTGTACCCAGGTCACCAATGTCTGATTTCAATATCAGTCCTTCTGCACGCCACTCTCCAATGTCTGCTCTCTGTAACAGACCTTCTGCACCTCAGACTTTAACCTCTACTCTCTGCAGCAGTTCTTCTCCACCCCAGTCTCCAACCTCTGCTCTTGGCAACAGTCCTTCTGGATGCCATTCTCCAACTGCTACTCTCTGCAACAGTCCTTGTACACCCCAGTTTTTCGCATCTGCTCTCAGTAACAGTCCTTCTGCACCTCAGTCTGAAAACTCTACTCTGTGCAACGATCCTTCAGCACCTCAGTCTCCAACTTCTGCTCTCTGCAATAGTCTTTCTGCACCCAGGTCTCCCACCTCTGTTCTAAGCAAAAGTCTTTGTACACCCCAGGCTCCAAACTCTGCTCTCTTTAACAGTCCTTCTGTACTGAAGTCTCCAACATCTGCTGTCTGTAATGGTCCTTCTGCACCAGAGATTCCAAACTCTACTTTCGATATCAGTTATTCTGCACCCAAGTCTCCAACCTCTGCTCTCTGTAACAGTCCTTCTTCACCTCAGTCTCCAACCTCTGCTCTCTGCAACAGTCCTTCTACACCCCAGTCTCCAACCACTTCTCTCTTCAACAGTCCTTCCACACCCCAGTCTCCAAACTCTGCTCTCTTCTACAGTCCTTTTTCACCCCAGTCTCCAAACCGTGCTCTCTGCAACTGTCCTGCTGCACCCTAGTCTCCAACATCTGCTCTCTGTAGCGATTTTTCTGCACCTCAGTCTTCAACCTCTGCTCTCTGCATAGATCCTTTTTCACCACAGTCTCCAAACTCTGCTCTCTGAAACATTTATTCTGCACCCCAGTCTCCAAGCTTTGCTCTCTGTAACTGTCCTTCACCACATTAGAGTCCAAACTCTGCTCTCTGTAAAAATTCATCTTCACGTAGGTCTTCAAACTCTGTTCCCTGTAAGAGACCTTCTACACCCCAGTCTCCAACATCTGCTCTCTGTAACAGTTCTTCTGAACCCCAATCTCCAAACTCTGCACTCTGTAAAACTCTTTCTGCACACCAGTCTCTATACACTGCTCTCTGTAAGAATCTTTTTGCACCCCAGTCACCAACCTCTCCTCTCTGTAAAAGTCCTACTCCACCTCAGTCTCGAAGTTCTGCAATCTGTAAAGGTCCTTAAGCATTTCAGTCTCCAACCTCTGCTCTCTGTAACAGTCCTTCTGCACCCCAGTCTTCAACATCCGTTCTCTGCAAAGATCCTTCTTCTCCCCAGGTTCCAACCTCTACTCTCTGAAACGGTTTTTCTGAACCCCAGTTTCCAAACTCTGCTCTTTGTAACAATCCTTCTGCACCCCAGTCTCCAAACTCTGCTCTCTGCAACAGTCCTTCCGCACCCCAGTCTCCAACTTCTGCTCCAGGTAACAGTTCTACTGCACCCCAATCTCCAAACTCTGCTCTCTGTAACACTACTTCTTCTCCCCAGTCTCCACACTCTGATCTCTGTAACAATCCTTCTGGACCTCAGTCTCCAACTTCTGCTCTCTACAACAGTCCTTCTGCTCCTAAGTCTCCAACCTCTATGCTCTACAAAATTCATTCTGCACCTCCGTCTCCAAACTGTTCTGTGTAAGATCCTTCTGAAACCCATTCGTCAAACTCTGCTCTGTGTAACAGTCCTTCTAAACCCCAGTCTCCAAACTCTGCTCTTTGTAACAGACATTTTGCACCCCAGTCTTCAACCTCTGCTCTCTGTAACAGTCCTTCTGCACCCCAGTCCCCAACCTGTGCTCTCTGCAACGATTTTTCTGCACCCCAGTCTCCAAACTCTGCTCTCTGTGACAGTATTTCTGCACCCCAGAATCCAATATCTGCTCTCTACTACAGTCTTTCTGCACATCAGTCTGAAAAGTCTGCACTCTGTAACAGTCCTACTGGACCCCAGTTTCCAACCTTTGCTCTCTGAAAAGTTCCTTCTGAAACTCAGTCTCCAAAATGCTCTCTGTAAGATCCTTCTGCAACCCTTTCTCAAATCTGTGCTATCTGTAACAGTGCTTCTGCACCCCAGTCTCAAAACTCTGCTCTCTGTTACAAGCCTTCTGCACCCCACTCTCCAACCTATGCACTCTATAAAAGGCCTTCTGCAACCCAGTCTCCATCCTCTTCTCTATGCAATGATCCTTCTTCACCTCAGTCTCCAACCTCTGCTCTCTGCAAAGTTTCTTCTCCACCCCAGTCTCCAAACACTGTTCTCTGCATCAGTCCTTCTGCACCCAAGTCTCCAACATCTGCTCTCTGTAACGGTCCTTCTGTACCGCAGTCTCCAAGATCTGCTCTCTGTAACGGTTCTATTGCACCCCAGTCTCCAACGTCTGCTTTCTGTATCAGTTTTTCAGCACCCCAGTCTTCAAACTCTGCACTCTGTAACAGTTCTTCACACTTCAGTCTCCATCTTCTGCTCTCTGCAACGGTCCTTCTTCACCCCAGTCTTCAACTTCTGCTCTCTGCAACATTTCTTTTGCACCCCAGTCTCCATCTGTGCTCTCTGTAACTGTCATTCGGCACCCCAGTCTCCAAACTCTTTTTTCTGCATTACTCCTCTGCACCCCAGTCTCCAAACTCAGCTCTCTCTAACAGTCCTTGTGTACCGCAGGCTCAAAACTCTGCTTTGTGTAACGGTCGTTCTGAACCCCAGTCTCCACACTCTGCTTTCTGTATCAGTTCTTCTGCACCCTAGTCTCCAACCTCTGCTCTCTGAAACAGTCCTTCTGCACCTCAGTTCCCAACCTCTGCTCTCTGCAAAAGTCTTTCTGATCCCCAGTCTCAAACCTCTGCTCCCTGCAAAAGTCCTTCTACACTCCAGTCTCAAACATCTACAATCTGCAACGAACTTGCTGCACCCCAGTTTCCAACGTCTGCTCTATGCAACATTTATTCTGCACCCCAGTCTCCATCCTCTGCTCTTTGTAAGAATCCTTCTGCACCCCAGTCTCCAACCTCTCCTCTCTGTAAAAGTCCTTCTGTACCGCAGTCTCCAAAATCTGCTCTCTGCAACAGTCCTTCTGCACCCCAGTCTCCAACATCTGCTCTCTGCAACATTTCTTTTTAACCCCAGTCTCCAACCTGTGCTCTCTGTAAATGTCCTTCTGAACCTCAGTCTTTAACCTCTGCTCTGTGTAGCGATCCTTCTGCACCTCAGTCTCCAACCTCTGCTCTCTGCAAGGATCCATCTGCACCTAAGTCTCAAACCTCTGTTCTCTGCAATGATCCTTCTAAACACCAGCCTACGAGCTCTGCTCTCTGTAACAGTCCTTCTGAACATCAGTGTCAAAACTCTGCTCTCTGTAACAATCCTTCTGAATCTCAGTCTCAAACCTCTGCTCTCTTTAACAGTTCTTCTGGACACCAATCTACAAATTCTGCTCTCTGTAACACTCCTTCTACACAACAGTCTCCATCCTCTGCTCTCTGTAACACTCTTTCTGCTCCCCAGTCTCCATCCTCTGCTCTCTGTAAGTATCCTTCTGAACCCCAGTCTCCAACTGCTCCTCCCTTTAACAGTCCTTCTGCACCTCAGTCTCCAATATCTGCTCTCTGAAATGATCCTTCAGCACGTCAGTCTCCAACCGCTGCTATCTGTAACAGGCCTTCTGAACCGCATTCTCCAACATATGCTCTCTGGATCAGTCCTTTTGCACACCACTATCCTAACTCTGCTCTCTGTAACAATCCTTCTGCACCTGAGTCTCCAACCTCTGCTCTCTGAAACGGTTTGTTTGTACCCCAGTCTCCAAACTCTGTTCTCTTCATCAGTCCTTCTGCACCCCAGTGTCCAACCTCTGCTCTCTGTAATAGTCCTTCTGTAACGCAGTCTCAAAACTCTGCTCTCTGTTACGGTCCTTCTGCACCCCAGTCTCCAACTTCTGATCTCTGCAACATTTCGTCTGCACCCCAGTCTCCATTTGTGCTCTCAGTAACTGTCCTTCTGCACCCCAGTCTCCAAACTCTGCTCTCTGTAACGATCATTCTGCACAACAGTCTGAAACCTCTGCTCTCTGCAATGATCATTCTGCCCCTCAGTGTCCAACCTCTGCTCTCTGCATGATCCTTCTGCACCCCAGTCTCCAAACTCTGCTCTCTGTAAGAGTCCTTCTGCACTTCAGTCTCCGAACTCTGCTCTCTGTAACGATCATTCTGCACCACAGTCTGAAACCTCTGCTCTCTGCAATGATCATTCTGCCCCTCAGTGTCCAACCTCTGCTCTCTGCATGATCCTTCTGCACCCCAGTCTTAAACTCTGCTGTCTGTAAGAGTCCTTCTGCACTTCAGTCTCCAACCTCTGCTCTCTGTAACAATCCTTCTGCATCTCAGTCTCCAAACTCTGCTATCTGTAACAATCCTTCTGCACACCAGTCTCCAACCTCTGCTCTTTATAAAAGGTCTTCTGCACCCCAGTCTCCAAACTCTGCTCTTTGTAACAGGCCTAATGCACCCCAGTCTCCAACCTCTTCTCTTTGCAATGAACCATCTGCACGTCAGTCTCCAACAACTGCTCCCTGCAACAGTCCTTCTGCACCCCAGTCTCCAAACTCTGCTCTCTGCAACAGTTCTTTGGCACCCCAGTCTCCAACCTCTGCTCTCTGCTACAATCCTTCTGCACCCCAGTCTCCAAACTCTGCTCTCTGCAACATTTCTTCTGCACCGCAGTCTCCCACCTGTGCTCTCTGTATCTGTCCTGCTTCATTCCAGTCTCCAATCTCTGCTCTCCTTAGCTATCCTTCTGCACCTCAGTCTTCAACCTCCGATCTCTGCAAGGATCATTTTTCACCACAGTCTACAAACTCTGCTCTCTGTAACAGTCCTTCTGCACACCAGTCTACAAGCTCTGCTCTCTGTAACAGTTTTTCTGCACCC
Source organism: Ictidomys tridecemlineatus (assembly GCF_052094955.1). Classification (NCBI taxonomy): domain Eukaryota; kingdom Metazoa; phylum Chordata; class Mammalia; order Rodentia; family Sciuridae; genus Ictidomys; species Ictidomys tridecemlineatus. The sequence continues at coordinate 5,255 of NW_027525636.1, read as the reverse complement.
CAGTCTCCAAATTCTGCTCTCTGTAAAAGGCCTTCCGCACCCCAGACTTCAAACTCTGCTCTCTGTAACAGGCCTTCTGCACACCACTCTCCAACTTGTGCTCTCTGTAACGATCCTTATGCACGCCAGTCTCCAAACTCTGCTCTCTGTAACAGTCCTCTGCACCCCAGAATCCAACATCTGCTCTCTGCTACAATCCTTCTGCACCTCAGTCTGAAAATTCTGCTCTCTGCAACAATCCTTCTGCACCCCAGTTTCAAACCTTTGCTCTCTGTAACAGACCTTCTGCACCTCAGTCTCCAACCTCTGCTCACTGTAATGATGCTTCAGAACAACAGTCTCCAACTTCTCTCTGTAACAGTCGTTTTGCACTCAAGTCTCCAACATCTGCTCTCTGAAACGGTCCTTCTGCACCCCAGTCTCCAAACTCTGTTCTCTAAAAGTCTTTCTGCACCTCAGACTCCAAACTCTGCTCTCTGTATCAGTCCTTCTAAGCCTCAGTTTGAAACCTCTGACTTCTGCAACAATCCTTCTGCACCCCAGTCTCCAAATTGTGCTATCTGTAACAATCCTTCTGCACAGAAGTCTCCAACCTCTTCACTCTTACAGGTCTTCTGCACCCCAGTCTCCAAACTCTGCTCTCTGTAACGGTCCTTTTGAACCCCAGTCTCCAATCTCTACTTACTGTATCAGTCCATCTGCACCACAATTTCCAACCTCTGCTCCCTGTAATAGTCTTTCTGCATCTCAATCTAAAAACTCTGCTCTCTGTAACAGTCCTTCTGCACCCCAGTCTCCAACATCTGTTCTCTTCAACAGTCCTTCTGCACCAAATCTTCAACCTCTGCCTCTGTAACCCAGTATCGAAAGTCTGCTCTCTGCAACAGTCCTTCTTAACCCCAATCTCCAACCTGTGCTCTCCGCAACAGTCCTTCTACACCCCAGTGTCCAGTCTCTGCTCTCTGCAACAGTCCCTCTGCAACCCAGTCTCCAACCTCTGCTCTCTGTAACAATCCTTCTGCACCTCAGTCTCTAAAAACTACTCTCTGTAAATGTACTTCTGAACACCTTCTCCAAACTCTGCTCTCCGTAATAGGCCTTCTGCACCCCATTCTCTAACCTCTGTTTTCTATAACAATCCTTCTACACCCCAGTTTCAAAATTTTGCTCTCTACAACGATACTTTTGCACCCCACTCCCCAAACTCTGCTCTTTGCAACAGTCCTTCTGCACCCCAGTCTTAAACATGTGCTCTCTGCAAAAGTCCTTCTGAACCTCAGTCTGAAAACTCTGTTCTCTACAACGATCTTTCTGCACCCCAGTCTCCAACCTCTGCTCGCTGTAACAGTCCTGCTGCACATCTGTCCAAAACTCTGCTCTCTGTAAGATCCTTGTGCAACCTTGTCTGAAAACTCAGCTCTCTATAGGAGTTCTACTGCACACCAGTCTCCACCCTCTGCTCTCTGCAACAATCCTTCTGCACTTAAGTCTCAAAACTCTACTCTCTGTTACAGTCTTTCTGCATCCCAGTCTAAAACCTTTGCTGTCTGCAACGATCTTTCTGTACACCAGTTTCCAACGTCTGCTCACCAGTTTCCAACGTCTGCTCTCTGCAACAGTCCTTCTCACCCCAGTCTCCAACCTCTGCTCTCTGCTACGATCCCTGTGCACCCTAGTATCCAATATCTGCTCTATGCAACAGTCCTTCTGCACCCCTGTCTTCAACCTCTGCTCTCTGCAACATTCCTTCTGCACCTCAGTCTGAAAACGCTGTTCTCTGCAATGATCCTTCTGCACCGCAGTGTCCAATCTCTGCTCTCTGTAACACTCCTGTTGCACCTCAGTCTCGCAACTCTGCTCTCTGTAAGATTCTTCTGCAACCCTGTCTCCAAACTCTGCTCAATGTAACAGTCCTTCTGCACCCCAGTTTCCAACCTCTGCTCTTTTCAAGAGTCATTCTAAAACCCAGTCTCCATACGCTGCTTTCTGCAACAGTCCTTCTGCACAACAGTCTCCAACTTCTGTTCTCTTTAACAATCCTTCTTCACCTCAGTTACCAAACTCTGATCTCTGCAATGGTCCTTCTTCACCACAGTCTCCAACCTCTGCTCTCTGTAGCAATCCCTCTGCACCCCAGTCTAAAAATTCTGCTCTCTATAACAGTTATTTTGCACCCCAGTTTCCAACCTCTACTCCCTGCAAAAGTCCTTCTGCACCCCAGTCTCAAACATCTGCTCCCTAAAACAGTCTTTCTGCACCTCTGTCTGACAACTCTGCTCACTGCAACGATCATTTTGCACCCCAGTGTTCAAACTCTGCTTTATGTAACAGTCCTTCGGCACTTCAGTCTCCAACCTCTGCTTTCTGTAATATCCTTCTGCACCCCAGTTTCCAAACTCTGCTCTCTGTAATATTTCTTCTGCTCCCAAGTCTCCAACCTCTGCTCTCTGAAACAGTCCTTCTGCTCTACAGTCTCCAACCACTACTTTCTGTAACAGTCCTTCTGTCCCGCAGTCTCCAACCTCTTCTCTCTGTAATGGTTCTTCTGCACCCCAGTCTCCAAACTCTGATCTCTGTAACAATCCTTCTTCACCCCAGTCTACAACATCTGCTCTCTGCAACGATCCTTTTGCACCCCAGTCTCCAACCTCTGCTCTCTGCAAAAGTCCTTCTGTACCCCAGTCTCCAACATCTTCTCTCAGCAACAGTCCTTCTGAACCTAAGTCTGAAAACTCTACTCTCTGCAACGATCCTTGTGCACACCAGTCTCCCAACTCTGCTATTTGTAACAGTCCTACGGCACCTCAGACTCCAAAATCTACTCTCTGTTACAGTGCTTTTGAACCCCAGCCTCCAACTTCTGATCTCTGTAAGATCATTCTGCAGCCAAGTTTCCAAATCTGCTCTCTGTAACATTCTTTATCCTCCCCAGACTCAAACCTCTGTTCTCTGTAACACTCCTTCTGCTCCCCAGTCTCCAACCTCTACTCTCTGTAACAGTCCTTCTATACCTCAGTCTCCATCCTCTGCTCTCTGTAACGGTCGTTCTGCACCCCAGTCTTCAACCTCTCTTTTCTGTATCATTCCTTCTGGACCACAATTTCCAACCTCTTCTCCCTGCAACATTCCTTCTGCACCTCAGTCTCCATCCTATGCTCTCTGCGACAGTTCTTCTGCACCCCACTCTCAAACCTCTGCTCTCTGCAACAATTCGTCTGCACCCCAATATTCAAGGTCTGCACTCTGAAACAGTCCTTCTCCACACCAGTCTCCAACCTCTGCTCTCTGTAACAGTCCTCCTGTAGTGCAGTCTCCAAAATCTTCACTCTATAAGGGTTCTTCTGCTCCCCAGTCTTCAACCTCTGCTTTCTGTATCAGTCCTTCTGCACAAAAGTCTAAAACCTCTGTGTCTGCAACAATAATTTTACACCACAGTCTCCAAACTCTGCTATCTGCAACACTCCTTCTGCACCCCAGGCTCCAACATCTGCTCTCTGTAACAATCCTTCGGCACCTCAGTCTCAAAAATCTGCTCTCTACAACGGTGCTTCTGCACCTCAGTCTCTAACCTCTACTCTCTGTAACACTCCTTCTGCAGCTCAGTCTCCAACATCTGCTCTCTCTAAGATCCTTCTGCAACCCAGTCTGTAAACTCTGCCCTCTGTAACAGTCCTTCTGCACCCTTTCTCCAAACTCTGTTCTCTGTAACATTCCTTTTGGACGCTGGTCTCAAAACTCTTCTCGCTACAACGATCCTTCTGCACCCCAGTCTCCATCCTCTGATCTCTACAACAGTCCTTCTGCACCCCAGTCTACAATATCTCCTCTCTGTAACAGTCCGTCTGCACCTCAGTCTGAAAACTCTGTTCTCTGCAACGATCCTTATGCACCCCAGTCTCCAACCTCTATTATCTGTAAAAGTTCTGCTGTACCACAGTCTCTAAGCTCTGCTCTCTGTAAGATCCTTCTGCAACCCTGTCTCCAAACTCTGCTGTCTGTAACAGTCCTTCTGCACCCCAGTCTCCAACCTCTGCTCTCTGTAACAGGCCTTTTGCAATCCATTCTCCAACCTCTGCTCTCTGCAACAGTCCTTCTGAACGTGAGTATCCACACTCTACTTTCTGTATCAGTCCATCTGCACCCCAATCTCTAACCTCTGCTCTCTGTAACAGTACTTCTGCATCTCAGTCTACAAACTCTGCTCTCTGCAACAGTCCTTCTGCAACCCAGTCTCTAACGTCTGCTCTCCGCAACAGTCCTTCTGCACCAAAGTCTCCAACCTCTGCCTCTGTAACAGTCCTACTGCAACACAGTCTTCAACCTGTACTCTCTGCAACAGTCTTTCTTCACCCAATTCTCAAACCTGTGCTCTCCCCAACTCTCCTGCTACACCCTATGTCCAGCCTCTCCTCTCTGCAGCAGTCCCTCTGAGACCAAGTCTCCAACGTCTGCTCTCTGTAACAATCCTTCTGCACGTCAGTCCCCAACCTCTGCTCTCTACAATGGTCCTTCTGCACCTCGGGCTCTACTTTCTGTAAAAGTACTTCTGCACCCCTTCTCCAAACTCTGCTCTCCGTAACAGGCCTTCTGCACCCCTGTCTCCGACCTCTGTTCTCTATAACGATCCTTCTGCACCCCAGTCTTCAATCTCTGCTCTCTTTACCAGTTCTTCAGCTCCCCAGTGTTCAAACTCTGCTCTATGTAACAGTATTTCTGCACCTCAGTCTCCAACCTTGCTCTCTGCAACAGTCCTTCTGCACTCCAGTCTCCAACCTCTGCTCTCTGCAACAGTCCTTCTGCACCCCAGTCTCCAACATGTGCTCTCTGCAGAAGTCCTTCTCCACCTCAGTCTGAAAACTCTGTTCTCTTCAACGATCCTTCTGCACCCTAGTAACCAACCTCTGCTCTCTGTAACAGTCCTGCTGCACCTTTGTCTACAACCTCTGCTCTCTGTAAGATCCTTGTGAAACCTTGTCTAAAATCTCTGCTCACTGTAACAGTTCTTCTGCACCCTAGTCTCTGACTTCTGCTCTCTGTAAAAGGCCTTTTGCACACCAATCTCCAACCTATACTCTCTGTAACAGTTATTTTGAACCTCAGTCTCCAACCTCTGCTCTCTGCAACAGTCTTTTTGCACCTCAGTCTCCAATATGTTCTCTAAGCAAAGATTCATCCGCACCTAAGTATCCAAACTCTACTCTCTGTAACAGTCCTTCTGCTCCCCAGTCTCTAACCTCTGCTGTCTGCAACGATCC
>NW_027525635.1:0-17533 GCF_052094955.1 Ictidomys tridecemlineatus | reverse complement strand
ACCCCAGTTTCCAAATGCTGCTTTGTGTATCAGTTATTCTTCACCCCAGTCTCCAACCAGTGCTCTCTGTAAAAGTCCTTCTGCACCTCAGTCTTCAACGTCTGCTTTCTGCAACAATCCTTCTATACCCCAGTCTCCAACCACTGCGCTCTGCAATGATCCGTCTGCACTGTAGTCTCAAACGACTGTTCTCTCCAACGATCCTTCTACATCCCAGTCTCCAACAACTGCTCTCTGAAACAGTTTTTCTGCACCTCAATCCCCAACTTCTGCTCTCTGCTACAGTACTCCTGCACCACAGTCTCCAAACTCTGCTCTCTGCAATATTTCTTCTGTACCCCAGTATCCAAACTGTTCTCTTTGTAACTGTCAAGCTGCACCCCAGTCTCCAAACTCTGCTCTCTGTAGCGATCCTTCTGCACTTCATTCTCAAACATCTGCTCTCTGCAACGAACCTTCTGTTCCCAAGTCTCCATCCTCTGCTCTCTCTAAGAATCCTTTTGCACCCCAGTCTCCAATGTCTCCTCTCTGTAAAAGTCCTTCTGCACCTCAGTCTCCAAGTTCTGCAATCTGTAGCAGACCTTCTGCACCCCAAGTCTCAAACCTCTGCTTTCAGAAATGATCTTTCTGCACCTCAGTGTCCAACCTCTGCTCTCTATAATAGTCCTTCTGCACCCCAGTCTCCAACATGTGCTCTCTGCAACGATCCTCCTTGTCCCCAGGCTCCAACATCTGCTATCTGCAACGGTCCTCCTACACCCCAGTTTCTAAACTCTGCTCTCTGTAACAATCCTTCTGCACCTAAGTCTCCAAACTCTGCTCTCTGAAACAGTCCTTCTGCACCCCAGTCTCCAACCTCTGCTCTCAGTAACAGTTCTTCTGCACCCCAATCTCCAAACATTACTCTCTGCAACACTCCTTCTGCACCCTAGGCTCCAGCCTCTACTCTCTGTAAAAGTCCTTATGCACCACAGTCTCCAAAATCTGCTCTCTGCAACACTCCTTCAGCAATCCAGTCTCCAACCTCTGCTCTCTGAAACAATACTTCTTCACCTCCCTCAGTTTCAAAACTCTGTCCTCTGCAACGTTTTTCTGCACCTACTCCTCAATCTCTACTCCTGTAACTGTTCTTCTGCACCTCATTCTTCAACCTCTGCTCTCTGTAGGATCCTTCTCCAACCCAGTCTCCAAACTCTGCTCTCTGTAACAGTCTTCTGCACACCAGTCTCCAAACTCTGCTCTCTGCACTGATCATTCTTCACACCAGTCTCCAAACTCTGCTCTCTGTAACAGTACTTCTGAACCCCAGTCTCCAACATTTGCTCTCTGCAACAGTCATTCTGCAACTCAGTCTGAAAACTCTACTCTCTGCAATGATCCTTCTACACCTCAGTCTCCTACCTCTGCTCTCTGTAAGACCCTTCAGCATTCCAGTCTCCAAACTCTGCTCTCTGTAACAGTCTTTCTGCACAACAGTTTCCAACCTCTGTTCTCTCTAAAAGGAATTCTGCAACCCTGTCCAAAACCTCTGCTCTCTGTAAAAGGCCTTCTGAAACCCAGTCTCCAAACTCTTCTCTCTGCAATGATTCTTCTCCACAACAGTCTCAAACCTCTGCTCTCGGCAAAAGTCTTTCTGCATCCTTGTCTCCAACCTCTCCTCTCTGTAAGATTCTTATTCACTCCAGTCTCCAACCTCTCCTATCTGTAATAATCCTTCTGCAACCCAGTCTCAAACATCTGCTCTCTGCAACAGTTCTTCTGCACCGCAGTCTGCAAAACTCTGCTCTCTGCAACGACATTTCTGCACCCCAGTCTCCTACCTCTGCTCTCTTTAACAGTTCTTCTGCATATCTGTCTTCCAACTCTGCTCTTTTCAGATCCTTCTGCAACCCAGTCTTTGAACTCTGCACTCTGTAACAGTCCTTCTGCACAAATGTCTCCAAACTCTGCTCTCTGTAATAGTCCTTCTTCACCTCAGTCTCAAACCTCTACTCTCTGTAACAGTCCTTCTGTACCTCAGTCTGAAACCTCTGCTCTCTGCATGATCCTTCTACACCCAGTCTCTAACCACTGCTGTTTGTAACAGTCCACCTACACCTCAGTAACCAAACTCTGTTTTTTGTAAGATCCTTCAGCAACCCAGTCTCCTAACACTGCTCTCTATAACAGTCCTTTTGCACCACACTCTCCAACCTCTCCTCTTTGTAACAGGCCTTCTGCACGCCAGTCTCCAAACTCTCATCTCTGCAACGATATTTCTTCACCCCAGTCTCCAACCACTGCTCTCTGAAATGATCCTACTGCACCCAGTCTCCAACCTCTGATCTCTGCAACAGTACTTCTGCACCTTAGTCTCCAACTTCTGCTCTCTGTAAGATCCTTCTGCACCGGTGTCTCCAAGCTCTGCTCCTTGCAACGATTTTTTTTGCACCCCAGTCTCCAAACTCTTCTCTATGTAAAAGAAATTCTGCACCTCAGTCTCCAATCTCTGCTCTCTGCAACAGTTCTTCTGCACTGCAGTCTCCACCTTCTGCTCTCTGTAACGGTCTTTCTGCTCCGCAGACTCCAATCTCTTCTTTCTGTATCAGTCCTTCTGCACCCCAGTCTCCAATTTCTGCTCTCTTTAAGCGTCCTCCTGAACCTCAGTCTCCAAACTCAGCTCTCTGTTAAAGTCCTTCTGCAACCCAGTCTCCAAAATCTGCTCTCTGCAACAGTCCTTCTGCACCCCAGTCTCCAAACTCTGCTCTCTGTAACAGTCCTTCTGCACCAGAATTTTTAACCTCTGCTCTATTTAACAGGACTTCTGCACCTGAGTCTCAAACCGCTGCTCTTTGCAACAGTTCTTCTGCACCCCAGTCTCCAACCTCTTCTCTCTGCAACAGTCCTTCTAAACCCCAGTCTTCAACCTCTGCTCTCTGCAACAATCCTTCTGCATCCAAGTCTCCAACAACTGCTGTCTGAAACAGTTTTTCTGCACCCCAATCTCCAACTTCTGCTCTTTTCTACAGTACTCCTGCACCACAGTCTCCAACCTCTGCTCTCTGCAATATTTATTCTGCACCCCAGTATCCAACCTGTGCTCTTTGTAACTGTCAAGCTGCACCCCAGTCTCCAAACTCTGATCTCTGTAGCAATCTATCTGCACTTCATTCTCAAATATCTGCTCTCTGCAACGAACCTTCTGTACCCCTGTCTCCATCCTCTGCTCTCTGTAAGAATCCTTTTGACCCCAGTTTCCAAAGTCGCCTCTCTGTAAAAGTCCTTCTGCACCTCAGTCTCCAAGTTCTGCAATCTGTAACAGTCCTTCTGCACCCCAGTCTCAAACCTCTGCTTTAAAAATGATCTTCCTACACCTCAGTCTCCAGCCTCTGCTCTCTTTTATAGTCCTTCTGCAACCCAGTCTCCAACATCTGCTCTCTGCAACGATCCTACTTGTCCCCAGGCTCCAACCTCTTCTATCTGCAACTGTTCTCTTACACCCCAGTTTCTAAACTCTGCTCTCTGTAACAATCCTTCTGCACCTCAGTCTCCAAACTCTTCTCTCCAAAACTGTCCTTCTGCACCCCAGTGTCCAACCTCTGCTTTCAGTAACAGTTCTTCTGCACCCCAATCTCCAAACTTTACTCTCTGCAACATTCCTTCTGCACCCTAGGCTCCACCCTCTACTCTCTGTAAAAGTTCTTCTGCACCCCAGTCTCCAAAATCTGCTCTGTGCAACACTCCTTCTGCAACCCAGTCTCCAACCTCTGCTCTCTAAAACAATCCTTCTTCACCTCAGTTTCTAAACTCTGTCCTCTGCAACGTTCCTTCTGCACCTCAGTCTCTAAATATCTACTCTCTGTAACTGTTCTTCTGCACCTCATTCTTCAACCTCTGCTCTCTGTAGGATCCTTCTCCAACCCAGTCTCCAAACTCTGCTCTCTGTAACAGTCCTTCTCTACACCAGTCTCCAAACTCTGCTCTCTGCACTGATCCTTCTTCACACAAGTCTCCAACCTCTGCTCTCTGAAACAGTACTTCTGAACCCCAGTCTCCAAAATTTTCTCTCTGCAACAGTCCTTCTACAGCTCAGTCTGAAAACCCTGATCTCTGCTACGATCCTTCTGCACCTCAGTCTCCTACCTCTGCTCTCTGTAAGACCCTTCTGCATCCCAGTCTCCAAACTCTGCTCTCTGTAACAGTTTTTCTGCACAACAGTTTCCAACCTCTGTTCTCTGTAAAAGAAATTCTGCAACCCAGTCTAAAACCTCTGCTCTCTGTAAAAGGCCTTCTGAAACCCAGTCTCCAAACTCTTCTCTCTGCAATGATTCTTCTCCACAACAGTCTCAAACCTCTGCTCTCGACAAAAGTCTTTCTGCATCCTTGTCTCCAACCTCTGCTCTCTGTAAGATTTTTATGCACTCCAGTATTCAACCTCTCCTATCTGTAATAATCCGTCTGCAACCCAGTGTCAAACATCTGCTCTCTGCAACAGTTCTTCTGCACCGCAGTCTGAAACCTCTGCTCTCTGCAACGACATTTCTGCACCCCAGTCTCCTACCTCTGCTCTCTTTAACAGTCCTTCAGCACCTCTGTCTCCCAACTCTGCTCTTTTCAGATCCTTCTGCAACCCAGTCTTTGAACTCTGCACTCTGTAACAGTCCTTCTGCACAAAAGTCTCCAAACTCTGCTCTCTGTAACAGTCCTTCTTCACCTCAGTCTCAAACCTCTACTCTCTGTAACAGTCCTTCTGTACCTCAGTCTGAAACCTCTGCTCTCTGCATGATCCTTCTACACCCTTTCTCCAATCACTGCTCTCTGAAATGATCCTACTGCACCCCAGTCTCCAACGTCTGATCTCTGCAACAGTACCTCTGCACCTTAGTCTCCAACTTCTGCTCTCTGTAAGATCCTTCTGCACCCGTGTCTCCAAGCTCTACTCCTTGCAATGATACTTCTGCACCTCAGTCTCCAACCTCTTCTCTATGTAAAAGAAATTCTGCAGCTCAGTCTCCAATCTCTGCTCTCTGCAACAGTCCTTCAGCACTGCAGTCTCCAACTTCTGCTCTCTGTAATGGTCTTTCTGCACCGCAGACTCCAATCTCTTCTTTCTGTGTCAGTCCTTCTGAACCCCAGTCTTCAACTTCTGCTCTCTCTAAGAGTCTTTCTGAACCTCAGTCTCCAACCTCTGCTCTCTGTAAAAGTCCTTCTGCAACCCACTCTAGAAAATTTGCTCTCTGCAACAGTCCTTCTGCACCCCAGTCTTCAACCTCTGTTCTCTGCAACAGTCCTTCTGCACCAAAGTCTTTAACCTCTGCTCTATGTAACAGGACTTCTGCACCTGAGTCTCAAACCACTGCTCTCTGCAACAGTCCTTCTGCACTCCAGTCTCCAACCTATTCTCTCTGCAACAGTCCTTCTGCACCCCAGTCTCCAACCTCTGCTCTCTGCAACAGTCCTTCTGAAACACAGTCTCCAATCTCTGCTCTCTGTAAGATTTTTCTGCACTCCAGTTTCCAAACTCTGCTCTCTGTAACATTCCTTTTCTACCCCAGTCTTTAACCTCTGCTTTCTAGAAGTGCCCTGCAGCACTCCAGTCTCCAACCTCTGTCTTCTGCAACAGTCCTTCTGCACCCTAGGCTCCAAACTCTGCTTTCTGTATCAGGCCTTCTGAAGCCCAGTCTCAAAACTTTGTTCTCTGTATCTATCCTTCTGCACCTCAGTCTCCCACCTTTTCTCTCTGTAACATTTCTTCTGCACCCCAGTCTCCAACCTCTGCTCTCTGTAACAGTTTTTCTATACTGCAGTCTCCAAAACCTGGTCTCTGTAAGGGTCCTTCTGCACCTAAATTTCCAACCTCTTCTTAGTGTAACAGTCCTTCTGCACCTCAGTCTCCAACCTCTGCTCTCTGTAACAGTCCTTCTGAACCTCAGACTGACACCTCTGCTATCTGCACGATTCTTCTGCAACCCAGTCTTCAACCAATACTCTCTACACCAGTCCTTCTGAACCCCAGTCTCCAACCTCTGCTCTCTGCAATGATCCTACTGCATCCAAGTCTCCAACCTCTAATCTCTGCAACAGTCTTTCTGCACCTCAGTCTTCAACCTCTGGTTTCTGCAACGATCCTTCTGAACCTCAGTTTTCAACCTCTGCTCTCTGCAACTATTCTTATGCACCCCAGTTTCCCACCTCTGCTCTCTATAACAGTCCTTCTATACCTCAGTCTCCAACCTCTCCTCTCTTTACCAATCCTTCTGCACCTCAGTCTCCAACCTCTGCTCTCTTAAACAGTCCTTCTGCACCTCAGTCTCCAACCGATGCTCTCTGTAACAGGCTTTCTGCACCCCAGTCTCCAACCTTTGCTCTAACAGTTCTTCTGCACCCCAATCTCGAACCACTGCTCTCTGTAACAGTCCTTCTGCAACACAGTCTTTAACCTCTTCTCTCTGAAACGATCCTTCTTCACCTCAGTCTCCAACCTATGCTCTCTGCAACAGTCCTTCTTCACCCCAGTATCCAGACTCTGCTCTCTTTAAGATACTTTTGCATCTCTTTCTCCAACCTCTGCTCTCTGTAACAGTCCTCCTGAAAACCAGTATCCAACCTCTGCTCTCTGTAAAAGTTTTTTTTCACCTCAGTCTCCAAACTTCGTTCTCTGTAATGGTCCTTCTGCACCCCATTCTCCAACCTCTGCTCTCTGTAACAGGCCCTCTGCAACCCAGTCTCCAAACTCTGCTGTGTAACAAGACTTCTGTACCACAGTCTCCAACCAATCTCTATGCAACTATGCTTCTGCACCTCAGTCTCCAACCTCTGTTCTCTGCAACAGTCCTTCTGCACCCCAGGCTTCAAACTCTGCTCTCTGTTATAGTTTTTCTGTACCACAGTCTCCAACCTCTGCTCTCTGTAATGGTCATTCTACACCCCAGTTTCCAAATGCTGCTTTGTGTATCAGTTATTCTTCACCCCAGTCTCCAACCAGTGCTCTCTGTAAATGTCCTTCTGCACCTCAGTCTCCAACGTTTGCTTTCTGCAACAGTCCTTCTGCACCCCATTCTCAAACCTCTGCTCTCTGCAACAGTCCTTCTGCACCCCAGTCTCCAACCTCTGTGCTCTGCAATGATCCTTCTGCACCACAGTCTCCAATGCCTGTTCTCTGCAACAGTCTTTCTGACCCTAGTCTCCAGCCTCTGCTATCTGTAAGATCCTTCTGCACCCCAGTTTCCAAACTCTGCGCTTTCTGACATTCCTTCTGAACCCCATTTTCCAGCATCTGCTCTTTGTAACAGTACTCTGTACCACAGTCTCCAATCTCTGCTCACTGCAACATTTCTTCTGCACAGCACTTTCCAAACTGTGCTCTCTGTGTCTTTCTGACCCTAGTCTAGAACCTCTGCTCTGTGTAACGATCCTTCTGCACCTCAGTCTCCAAACTCTGCTCCTAGCAACGATTCTTCTGAACCTCAGTTTACAACCTCTGCTCTCTGCAACGATCCTTCTGCACCCCAGTTTCCCACCTCTGCTCTCTGTAACAGTCCTTCTACACCTGTGTCTCCAACCTCTTCTCTCTATACCAATCCTTCTGCACCTCAGTCTCCAACCTCTGCTCTCTTTAACAGTCCTTCTGCACCTCAGTCTCTAACCGATGCTCTCTATAACAGGCTCTCTGCACCCCAGTCTCCAACCTTTGCTCTCTGTTACAGTTTTTCTGCATCCCAATCTCGAATCTCTGTTCTCTGTAACAGTCCTTCTGCAACCCAGTGTCCAAACCCTTCTCTCTGCAATGATCTTTCTGCACCTCAGTCTCCAACCTATGCTCTCTGCAAAAGTCCTTCTGCACCCCAGTCTCCAGACTATGCTCTCTGTAAGATCTTTTTGCATCACTTTCTCCAAGCTCTGCTCTCTGTAACAGTCCTCCTGCACCAAGGTATCCAACCTCTGCTCTCTGTAAAATTTCTTCTGCACCTCAGTCTCCGACCTCTTCTCTCTGCATCGATCCTTCTGCACCTCAGTCTCAAACCTCTGCTCTCTGCAACAGTCCTTCTAAACCCCAGTCTCCAAACTCTGCTCTCTGCAACGATCCTTCTGCATCCCAGTCTCCAACAACTGCTCTCTGAAACAGTTTTTTTTCACCCCAATCTTCAACTTCTGCTCTCTTCTACAGTACTCCTGCACCATAGTCTCCAACCTCTGCTCTCTGCAATATTTATTCTGCACCCCAGTATCCAACCTGTGCTTTTTGTAACTGTCAAGCTGCACCCCAGTCTCCAAACTCTGCTCTCTGTAGCGATCCTTCTGCACTTCATTCTTAAACATCTGCTCTCTGCAACGAACCTTCTGTACCCCAGTCTCCATCCTCTGCTCTCTGTAAGAATTCTTTTGCACCCCAGTCTCCAACGTCTCCTCTCTGTAAAAGTCCTTCTGCACCTCAGTCTCTAAGTTCTGCAATTTGTAGAAGTCCTTCTGCACCCCAGTCTCAAACCTCTGCTTTCAGAAATGATATTTCTGCACCCCAGTCTCCAACCTCTGCTCTCTTAAATAGTCCTTCTGCACCCCAGTCTCCAACATGTGCTCTCTGCAACGATCCTCCTTGTCCCCAGGCTCCATCCTCTGCTATCTGCAACGGTTCGTCTACACCCCAGTTTCTAAACTCTGCTCTCTGTAACAATCCTTCTGCACCTCAGTCTCCAAACTCTGCTCTCTGAAACAGTCCTTCTGCACCCCAGTCTCCAACCTCTGCTCTCAGTAACAGATCTTCTGCACCCCAATCTCCAAACTCTACTCTCTGCAACACTCTTTCTGCACCCTAGGCTCCACCCTCTACTCTCTGTTAAAGTCCTTCTGCACCACAGTCTCCAAAATCTGCTCTCTGCAACACTTCTTCTGCAACCCAGTCTCCAACCTCTGCTCTCTGAAACAATCCTTCTTCACCTCAGTTTAAAAACTCTGTCCTCTGCAATGTTCCTTCTGCACCTCAGTCTCTAAATCTCTACTCTCTGTAACTGTTCTTCTGCACCTCATTCTTCAACCTCTGCTCTCTGTAGGATCCTTCTCCAACCCAGTCTCCAAACTCTGCTCTCTGTAACAGTCCTTCTGCACACAAGTCTCCAAACTCTGCTCTCTGCACTGATCATTCTTCACACCAGTCTCCAAACTCTGCTCTCTGAAACAGTACTTCTGAACCCCAGTCTCCAACATTTGCTCTCTGCAACAGTCCTTCTGCAACTCAGTCTGAAAACTCTGCTCTCTGCAACGATCCTTCTGCACCTTAGTCTCCTACCTCTGCTCTCTGTAATACTCTTCTGCATCCCAGTCTCCAAACTCTGCTCTCTGTAACAGTCCTTCTGCACAACAGTTTCCAACCTCTGTTCTCTGTAAAAGAAATTCTGCAACCCAGTCTAAAACCTCTGCTCTCTGTAAAAGGCCTTCTGAAACCCAGTCTCCAAACTCTTCTCTCTGCAATGATTCTTCTCCACAACAGTCTCAAACCTCTGCTCTCGGCAAAAGTCTTTCTGCATCCTTGTCTCCAACCTCTCCTCTCTGTAAGTTTCTTATGCACTCCAGTCTCCAACCTCTCCTATCTGTAACAATCCTTCTGCAACCCAGTCTCAAACATCTGCTCTTTGCAACGACATTTCTGCACCCCAGTCTCCTACCTCTGCTCTCTTTTACAGTTCTTCTGCACATCTGTCTCCCAACTCTGCTCTTTTCAGATCCTTCTGCAACCCAGTCTTTAAACTCGGCACTCTGTAACAGTCCTTCTGCACAAAAGTCTCCAAACTCTGCTTTCTGCAGCCATCTTACTTGACCCCAGTCTCCAACGTCTGCTCGCTGCATTGGTCATTCTTCACAACAGTCTCCAAAATGTGCTCTCTGCAACAGTCCTTCTGCAACTCAGTCTGAAAACTCTGCTCACTGTAACATTCTTTCTCCACCGGAGTCTCCAACCTCTGTCCTCTGCAACAGTCCTTCTGCTCCCCAGTCTCTGAGATCTGCTGTTCGTAACAGTCCTTCTGTACGAGAGTCTCCAACTTCTGCTCTTTGAAACGGTTCTTTTACACCCCAGTCCCCAAACTTTGGTTTGTATATCAGTCTGTCTGAACCCCAGTCTCCAACCTCTGTTCTCTCTATCTATCCTTTTGCACCTCAGTCTCAACCTGAGCTCTATGTAAGAGTCCCTCTGCACCCCAGTCTCCAACTTCTGCTCTCGGTAACAGTCCTATACTGCAGTCTCCAAACTCTGCTCTCCTTAATGGTCCTTCTGCACACCAATTTCCAAAATCTGTTTCCTGTAACAGTCCTTCTGCACCTGAGTCTTCAAACTCTGCTCTCTGAAACAGTCCTTCTACACCTCAGTTACCAACCTATGCTCTCTGTAATAGTCCTTCTGCACCTCAGTCTGAAAATTTGGCTCTCTGCACAATCTTTCTGCACCCTAGTCTCCAAACACTGCTCTCGGTAACAGTTCCCCTGCACCTCAGTCTACAATCTCTGCTATCTGTAAGATCCTTCATCAACCCAGTCTTCAAACACTGCTCTCTGTAACAGATATTCTGCACGCAAGTCTCCAAATTCTTCTCTCTGCAACGATTCTTCTCCACACCAGTCTCAAACCTCTGCTCTCTACAACAGTCCTTTTGCACCACAGTCGCCAACATCTGCTCTCTGCAACAGTCCTTCTTCACCCAAGTCTCCAACCTCTGCTCTCTGTAACCGTCCTTCTGCACCGCAGTCTCCAACCTCTGCTTTCTGTAACAGTCCTTCTGCACCTCAGTCTCCAACCTCTGCTCTCTGCAACAGTCCTTTTGCACCACAGTCTCCAAAATCTGCTCTCTGTAAAAACCATCTGAAACCCAGTCTCCAACCTCTGCTCTCTGTAACAGTCTTTCTGCACCCCAGTCTCCAACCTCTGCTCTCTGTAACAGTTTTTCTGCACCTCATTCTTCAAACTCTGCTCTCTATAACAGTCTTTCTGAACCCCACTCTCCAACCTCTGCTCTCTGCAACACTCCGTATGAACCCCAGTCTCAAACATCTGCTCTCTGCAACAGTCCATATGCACCCCAGTCTCCGACTCTGCTTTCTGCAATGATCGTTCTGGACCTTAGTCTCCAACGTCTGCTCTCTGCAAGAGTCCTTCTGGACCACAGTCTCCAACCTCTGCTCTCTGTTACAATCCTTCTGCACCCCTGTCTGCAACCTCTGCTCTTTGTAAGATCCTTCTGCAACCCAGTATAAAACCCTGCTTTCTGTAACAGTGCGTCTGCCCACTGGTCTCTAACCTCTGTGCTCTGCAAGGATCCTTTTTCACCAAAGTCTCCAACCTCTGCTCTCTGCAACAGTCCTTCTACAACCCATTCTCCAATATCTGCTGTCTGCAACAGTCCTTTTTCACCTCACTCTGAAAAGTCTGCTCACTGCAACGACCCTTCTGCCCCACAGTCTCCTACTTCTGCTCTCTGTAACAGTCCTTCTGCACCTCATTCTCTCAACTCTGCTCTTTGTAAGATCCCTCTACAACCCAGTCTTTAAACACTGCTCTCTGTAACAGTCCTTCTACAGCTCAGTCTCTAACCTCTGCTCTGTGTAACAGTCCTTCTGCACACCAGTCTCTAAAATCTGCTCTCTGCCACAGTCCTTCTGCACCCCAGTCTCCAACGTTTGCTCTCTGGAACAGTCCTTCTGTACCCCAGTCTCAAAACTCTGCTCTTTGCAATGATCCTTCTGGACCCCAGTCTCTAACCTCTGCTTTCGATATCAGTCTTTTGGAACCCCAGTCTCCAACCTCTTTTCTCTGTATCTGTCCTTCTGCACCTCAGTCTCCAACCTGTGCTCTATGTAAGAGTCCTTCTGCACCCCAATCTCCAACCTCTTCTCTCGGTAACAGTCTTATACCGCAGTCTCTAAACTCTGCTCTCTGTAACGGTCCTTCTGCATCCCAATTTCCAAACTCTGCTTCCTATTACAGTCCTTCTGCACCTCAGTCTCCCAAATCTGCTCTCTGTAATGATCCTAATATACCCCAGTTTCCAATGTTTCCTTTCTGTATCAGTCCTTCCTCACCCCAGTCTCCAAACTCTACTCGCTGAAACAGTCTTTCTGCACATCAGTCTCCAAACTCTGCTCTCTGCAAAAGTCCTTCTTCATCCCATCCAACCTCTGCTCTCTGCAACAGTCCTTTTACACCCCAGTCTCCAACGTCTGCTCTCTGCAACAGTCCCTCTACACCACTGTATCTAATCTCTACTCTCTGTAACTATCCTTCTGCACCTCAGTCTCCAACCTCTGCTCTCTGTTAGATCCTTCTTGACCCCTGTCTCCAACCTCTGCTCTCTGTAAGAGTCCTTCTGCACTCCAGCCTCCAACATCTCCTCTCTGCAACCATCCTTCTGCACCCCAGTCTCCAACCTCTTCTCTATGTAACAGTCCTACTTCACCTCAGTCTCCAAAATCAGCTCTATATAAGATCCTTCTGCAACCCAGTATCCAAACTCTGCTCTCTGTAAATGTCTACTTGCTCCCCAGTCTCCAAACTCTGCCCTCTATAACAGGCCTCATGCACCCCAGTCTACAAACTCAGCTCTATGTAACAGGCCTTCAGCACCACAGTATCCAAACTATTCTCTCTGCAACGATCCTTCTACACCCCACTCTCCAACGTCTGCACTCTGCAACAGTTCTTCTTCAACCCAGTCTCCAAACTCTTCTCTCTTTAAGATCCTTCTGCACCCAGTTTCCAACCTCTGCTTCTTAAAACAGTCCTTCTGTACCCCAGTATCCAAACTCTGCTCTCTGTAACAATGCTTCTGCTCATGAGTCTCCTACCTCTTCTCTCTGCAACGGTCTTTCTACATCTCAGTCTCCAACCTCTGTTGTCTGCAATAGTCCTTCTGCACCCCAGTGTGCAACCTCTTCTCTCTGTAAAAGTCCTTCTGTACGACAGTCTCCAACCTCTGCTCTCTGTAAAAGTTCTTTCTTCACCACAGTCTATAAACTCTGCTTTCTATATCAGTCCTTCTGCACCCCAGTCTCCAAACATTGCTATCTGTAACAGTTCTTCAGCACCTCATTCTCCAACCTCTGCTCTCTGTAACAATCCTTCTTCACGTCAGTCAAAAAACCGCTGCTCTCAGTAATGGTCCTTCTGCAGCCCAGTCTCCAAACTCCGTTTTCTGCAACAGTTTTTCCGCACCCCAGTCTCCAACCTCTGCATTCTACAGCAGTCCTTCTGCACCCCAGCCTCCAACCTCTGCTCTCTGTAACAATCCTTCTGCACCTGAGTCTCCAATATCTGCTCTCTGCAACGGTCCTTCTCCACCGAGTCTCCAAACTCTGTTGTCTCCAACAGTCCTTCTTCACCTCAGTCTTCTGCTCAGCAATCTCCAACCCCTACTCTCTGCAACACTCTTTCTGCACCCCAGTCTTCAACCTCCTCTCTACAACAGTCCTTCTGAATCCCAGTCTCCAACATCAGATCTCTGCAACAGTCCTTCTCCACCCCAGTCTCCAACCTCTGCTCTCTGTAACAGTTCCTCTGTACTGCAGCTTCCAAACTCTTCTCTCTGTAACTGTCTTTCTGAACCCCAGTCTCCAACCACTGCTTTCTCTATCAGTCCTTCTGCACTCAAGTCTCCAACCTCTGCTTTCTGTAACAGCCCATCTGTACCTCTGTCTCCAAATTCTGCTCTCTGCAATGGTCCTTTGGCACCCGAATCCCCAACCTCTGCTCGCTGCAACAGTCCTTTTACACCAAATTCTCAAACCTCTGCCAATCAGAATCCCAAAGACATTTCTTGTAGAAATAGATAAAGCAATCATGAAATTCATATAAAAAAAAAGACCCAGAATAGCAAAAGCAATTCTAAGCAGGAAGTGTGAATCTGGAGGTATAGCGATACCAGAGCTCAAACTGTACTACAAAGCAATAGTAACAAAAACAGCATGGTACTGGTACCAAAAGAGGCAGGTGGACCAATGGTACAGAATAGAGGACACAGAGACTAATCCACAAAGTTACAACTATCTTATATTTGATAAAGGGGCTAAAAACATGCAATGGAGGAAGGATAGCATCTTCAACAAATGGTGCTGGGAAAATTGGAAATCCATATGCAACAAAATGAAATTGAATCCCTTTCTCTCGCCAGCCACAAAAGTTAACTCAAAATGGATCAAGGAGCTAGATATAAAAACAGAGACACTGCGTCTGATAGAAGGAAAAGTTGGCTACGATCTACATATTGTGGGGTCGGGCTCCAAATTCCTTAATAGAACGCCCATAGCCCAAGAGTTAATGACAAGAATAAACAAATGGGACCTACTTAAACTAAAAAGTTTTTTCTCAGCAAGAGAAACAGTAAAAGAGGTAAATAGAGAGCCTACATCCTGGGAACAAATTTTTACCCCTCACACCTCAGATAGAGCCCTAATATCCAGAATGTACAAAGAACTCAAAAAATTAAACAATAAGATAACAAATAATCCAATCAACAAATGGGCCAAGGACCTGAACAGACACTTCACAGAGGAGGACATACAATCAATCCACAAGCACATGAGAAAATGCTCACCATCTCTAGCAATCAGAGAAATGCAAATCAAAACCACCCTAAGATACCATTTCACTCCTGTAAGATTGGCAGCCATTATGAAGTCAAACAACAATAAGTGTTGGCGAGGATGTGGGGAAAAGGGCACACTTGTTCACTGCTGGTGGGACTACATAATGGTGAGGCCAATTTGGAAAGCAGTATGGAGATTCCTGGGAAAGCTGGGAATGGATCCACCATTTGACCCAGCTATTGCCCTTCTTGGACTATTCCCTGAGGACCTTAAAAGAGCACACTATACGGATACGGCCACATCAATGATTATAGCAGCACAATTCACAATAGCTAGACTGTGGAACCAACCTAGATGCACTTCAATAGATGAGTGGATAAAAAAATTGTGGCAGCTATACACAATGGAGTATTATGCAGCACTAAGAAACGACAAAATCATAGAATTTGCAGGGAAATGGATGGCATTAGAGCAGATTATGCTAAGTGAAGCTAGCCAAGCCCTAAAAAACAAATGTCAAATGTCTTCTTTGATATAAAGAGAGCCACTAAGAATAGAACAGGAAGGAAGAGCATGAGGAAAAGACTAACAGTAAACTAAGACAAATGGGGGGAGAGAAAGGAAGAGAGAAGGGAAAACATATGGAAATGGTAGGAGACCTTCAGTGATACACAAAATTATAAGAGGTTATGAGGGGCAAGGGGTGGGGGGAAAAAAGGGGAGAGAATTGAACAACAGCAGAGGAGGTAGAGAGGGAAGATGGGAGGGGAGGGGAGGGGAGGGGAGGGGGGATAGTAGGGGATAGGAAAGGTAGCAGAATACAACAGTCACTAATATGCCATTATGTAAAAATGTGAGTATGTAACAGAAGTGAGTCTGTATTATGTATTTGGGGAGTTCAAAACCCAATTGAGTCGAATGTATGAAAGATGATATGTCTTGAGCTCTGTAATGTTTTGAACAATCAATAAAAAAAATAAATAAAAATTCTGCTCTCTACAACAATCCTTTTGCACCCCAGTTTCCAAACTCTGCTCTCTGCAAAAGTCCTTCTGCACCCCAGTCTCCAACATCTGCTCCCTACAACAGTCTTTCTTCACCTCAGTCTTACAACTCTGCTCTCTGCAAGGATCCTGTGGCAACCCAGTCTCCAACATGTGCTGCCTGCAACAGTCCTTTTTCACATCAGTTTCCAAACTCTGCTATCTGCAACAGTCCTTCTGCACCCCAGTCTCCAAACTCTGCTCTCTGTAACAGTCTTTCTGCACCTCAGTCTCCAAATTCTGCAACAGTCCTTCTGCACCTAAGTCTCTTACCTCTGCTCTCTGCAACAGTCCTTCTACACCCCAGTCTTCAACCTCTGCTCTGTGTAACAGTCCTTTTGCACCCAAGTCTCCAACATCTGCTCTCTTCAACAGTCCTTCTGGACCAAATCTCCAACCTCTGCCTCTGTAACATTCCTACTGTAACCCAGTCTCCAAACTCTGCTTCCTGAAACTGTCCTTCTGCACCCAAATCTCCAACCTGTGCTCTCCGCAACAGTTCTTTTACACCCCAGTGTCCAGCATCTGCTCTCTGCAACAGTCCGTCTGAAACCCAGTCTCCAACCTATGCTTTCTGTAACAATCCTTCTGCACCTCAGTCTTCAACCTCTGCTCTCTGCAACGGTCCTTCTGCACCTCAGTCTTTAAAAACTACTCTCTGTAAATGTACTTCTGAATGCCTTCTCCAAACTCTGCTCTCTGTAATAGGCCTTCTGCACCCCAGTCTCCAACCTCTGTTCTCTATAACAGTCCTTCTGCACTCCAGTCTCAAAATTTTGCTCTCTACAACGATCCTTCTGCACCACAGTTTCCAAACTCTGCTCCTTGCAACAATCCTTCTGCACCCCAGTCTCCAACATGTGCTCTCTGCAAAAGTCCTTCTGCACCTCAGTCTGAAAACTCTGTTCTCTACAACGATCCTTCAGCACCACAGTCTCCAACCTCTGCTCTCTGTAACAGTCCTGCTGCACATCGGTCTACAACTCTGCTCTCTGTAAGATCCCTGTGCAACCTTGTCTGAAAACTCTGCTCTCTATAGGAGTTCTACTGCACCCCAGTCTCCAACCTCTGCTCTCTACAATGATCCTTTTGCACCCCACTCTCCAACATGTGCTCTCTGCAAAAGTCCTTCTGCACCCCAGTCTTCAACATCTGCAGTCTGCAACAGTCTACCTGAAGCTCAGTCTGAAAACTATGCTCTCTGCAACAATCCTTGTGGACCCCAGTCTCCCAACTCTGCTTTTTGTAACAGTCCTACTGCACCTCAGTCTCCAAATTCTACTCTCTGTAACAGTGCTTCTGAACCCCAGACTCCAAACTCTGATCTCTCTAAGATCCTTCTGCACCCCAGTTTCCAAATCTGCTCTCTGTAATATTCCTTATCCTCCCCAGACTCTAACCTCTGCTCTCTGTAACAGTCCTTCTTCTCCCCAGTCTCCAACCTCTGCTCTCTGTAACAGTCCATCTGCTTCCCAGTATCCAACCTCGGCTTTCTGTACCAGTCCTTCTGTACCTCAGTCCCAAACCTCTGCTCTCTGTAACGGTCGTTCTCCACCCCAGTCTTCAAACTCTCCTTTCTGTATCATTACTTCTGCACCCCAGTCTCCATCCTCTGCTCTCTGCAACAGTCCTTCTGCACCCCAGTCTCCAACATCTGCTTCCTGCAACAGTCTTTCTTCACCTCAGTCTTACAACTCTGCTCTCTGCAAGGATCCTGTGGCAACCCAGTCTCCAACACCTGTTGCCTGCAACAGTCCTTTTTCACATCAGTTTCCAAACTCTGCTATCTGCAACAGTCCTTCTGCACCCCAGTCTCCAAACTCTGCTCTCTGTAACAGTCTATCTGCACCTCAGTCTCCAAATTCTGCAACACTCCTTCTGCACCTAAGTCTCTTACCTCTGCTCTCTGCAACAGTCCTTCTACACCCCAGTCTTCAACCTCTGCT
>NW_027525634.1:0-17571 GCF_052094955.1 Ictidomys tridecemlineatus | reverse complement strand
CAAAAAACTACGAGTTGCCTGAAATCTCAGCACACAGTTTTTCACCCAATCTTGATGAAACTTTCAGGTAATGATCAGTACACCAATCCCACTTGGCTCGCCGAATCTCGTTCTTCTAGGTGAAACCGTTCGTTGGCAGTAACCGGTTTCATTTTGAGGTTTCACTCTGTTTTCTCCTATAGGGATGCATGTATTTGGAACTCTAAATCAAACACGGTTTGTGCTAGCTCTTTGAAACTTGACAAAATAAAGCAGTTTCAAGTTCTGTCTCTATGGTTTGTTTGCTGATCATGTAGCCTTAAGCATAGACTGGCGAGAATCACTTTCATGGAAAGGGCCTGCCAAGCTTCCAAAAAACTACGAGTTGACTGAAATCTCAGCACACACTTTTTCACCCAATCTTGATGAAACTGTCAGGTAATGATCAGTACACCAATCTCACTTGGCTCACCAAATTTCGTTCTTCTAGGTGAAACCGTTCGTTGGCAGTAACCGCTTTCATTTTGAGGTCTCACTCTGTTTTCTCCTATAGGGATACATGTATTTGGAACTCTAAATCAAACACGGTTTGTGCTAGCTCTTTGAAACTTGACACAATAAAGCAGTTTCAAGTTCTATCTCTATGGTTTGTTTGCTGTTGATGTAGCCCTAAGCAGAGACTGGCGAGAATCACTTTCATGGAAAGGGCCTGCCAAGCTTCCAAAAAACTACGAGTATCCTGAAATCTCAGCACACACTTTTTCACCCAATCTTGATGAAACTTTCAGGTAATGATCAGTACACCAATCCCACTTGGCTCGCCAAATTTCGTTCTTCTAGGTGAAACCGTTCGTTGGCAGTAACTGCTTTCATTTTGAGGTCTCACTCTGTTTTCTCCTATAGGGATACATGTATTTGGTAGTCTAAATCAAACACGGTTTGTGCTAGCTCTTTGAAACTTGACACAATAAAGCAGTTTCAAGTTCTATCTCGATGGTTTGTTTGCTGTTGATGTAGCCCTAAGCAGAGACTGGCGAGAATCACTTTCACGGAAAGGGCCTGCCAAGCTTCCAAAAAACTACGAGTTGCCTGAAATCTCAGCACACACTTTTTCACCCAATCTTGATGAAACTTTCAGGTAATGATCAGTACACCAATCCCACTTGGCTCGCCAATTTTCGTTCTTCTAGGTGAAACCGTTCGTTGGCAGTAACCGGTTTCATTTTGAGGTTTCACTCTGTTTTCTCCTATAGGGATACATGTATTTGGAACTCTAAATCAAACACGGTTTGTGCTAGCTCTTTGAAACTTGACACAAGAAAGAAGTTTCAAGTTCTATCTCTATGGTTTGTTTGCTGTTGATGTAGCCCTAAGCAGAGACTGGCGAGAATCACTTTCATGGTAAGGGCCTGCCAAGCTTCCAAAAAACTACGAGTTGCCTGAAATCTCAGCACACACTTTTTCACCCAATCTTGATGAAACTTTCAGGTAATGATCAGTACACCAATCCCACTTGGCTCGCCAAATTTCTTTCTTCTAGGTGAAACCGTTCGTTGGCAGTAACCGGTTTCATTTTGAGGTTTCACTCTGTTTTCTCCTATAGGGATACATGTATTTGGAACTCTAAATCAAACACGGTTTGTGCTAGCTCTTTGAAACTTGACACAATAAAGCAGTTTCAAGTTCTATCTCTATGGTTTGTTTGCTTTTGATGTAGCCCTAAGCAGAGACTGGCGAGAATCACTTTAATGGAAAGGGCCTGCCAAGCTTCCAAAAAACTACGAGTTGCCTGAAATCTCAGCACACACTTTTTCACCCAATCTTGATGAAACTTTCAGGTAATGATCAGTACACCAATCCCACTTGGCTCGCCAAATTTCGTTCTTCTAGGTGAAACCGTTCGTTGGCAGTAACCGGTTTCATTTTGAGGTTTCACTCTGTTTTCTCCTATAGGGATACATGTATTTGGTACTCTAAATCAAACACGGTTTGTGCTAGCTCTTTGAAACTTGACACAATAAAGCAGTTTCAAGTTCTATCTCGATGGTTTGTTTGTTGTTGATGTAGCCCTAAGCAGAGACTGGCGAGAATCACTTTCATGGAAAGGGCCTGCCAAGATTCCAAAAAACTATGAGTTGCCTGAAATCTCAGCACACACTTTTTCACCCAATCTTGATGAAACTTTCAGGTAATGATCAGTACACCAATCCCACTTGGCTCGCCAAATTTCGTTCTTCTAGGTGAAATCGTTCTTTGGCAGTAACCGGTTTTATTTTGAGGTTTCACTCTGTTTTCTCCTATTGGGATACATGTATTTGGAACTCTAAATCAAACACGGTTTGTGCTAGCTCTTTGAAACTTGACACAATAAAGCAGTTTCAAGTTCTATCTCTATGGTTTGTTTGCTTTTGATGTAGCCCTAAGCAGAGACTGGCGAGAATCACTTTCATGGAAAGGGCCTGCCAAGCTTCCAAAAAACTACGAGTTGCCTGAAATCTCAGCACACACTTTTTCAACCAATCTTGATGAAACTTTCAGGTAATGATCAGTACACCAATCCCACTTGGCTCGCCAAATCTCGTTCTTCTAGGTGAAACCGTTCGTTGGCAGTAACCGGTTTCATTTTGAGGTTTCACTCTGTTTTCTCCTATAGGGATACATGTATTTGGAACACAAAATCAAACACGGTTTGTGCTAGCTCTTTGATACTTGACACAATAAAGCAGTTTCAAGTTCTATCTCTATGGTTTGTTTGCTGTTGATGTAGCCCTAAGCAGAGACTGGGGAGAATCACTTTCATGGAAAGGGCCTGCCAAGCTTCCAAAAAACTACGAGTTGCCTGAAATCTCAGCAAACAGTTTTTCACCCAATCTTGATGAAACTTTCAGGTAATGATCAGTACACCAATCCCACTTGGCTCGCCGAATCTCGTTCTTCTAGGTGAAACCGTTCGTTGGCAGTAACCGATTTCATTTTGAGGTTTCACTCTGTTTTCTCCTATAGGGATACATGTATTTGGAACTCTAAATCAAACACGGTTTGTGCTAGCTCTTTGAAACTTGACACAATAAAGCAGTTTCAAGTTCTGTCTCTATGGTTTGTTTGCTGATCATGTAGCCTTAAGCAGAGACTGGCGAGAATCACTTTCATGGAAAGGGCCTGCCAAGCTTCCAAAAAACTACGAGTTGACTGAAATCTCAGCACACACTTTTTCACCCAATCTTGATGAAACTGTCAGGTAATGATCAGTACACCAATCTCACTTGGCTCACCAAATTTCGTTCTTCTAGGTGAAACCGTTCGTTGGCAGTAACCGCTTTCATTTTGAGGTCTCACTCTGTTTTCTCCTATAGGGATACATGTATTTGGAACTCTAAATCAAACACGGTGTGTGCTAGCTCTTTGAAACTTGACACAATAAAGCAGTTTCAAGTTCTATCTCTATGGTTTGTTTGCTGTTGATGTAGCCCTAAGCAGAGACTGGCGAGAATCACTTTCATGGAAAGGGCCTGCCAAGCTTCCAAAAAACTACGAGTTGCCTGAAATCTCAGCACACACTTTTTCACCCAATCTTGATGAAACTTTCAGGTAATGATCAGTACACCAATCCCACTTGGCTCGCCAAATTTCTTTCTTCTAGGTGAAACCGTTCGTTGGCAGTAACCGGTTTCATTTTGAGGT
This sequence comes from Ictidomys tridecemlineatus, assembly GCF_052094955.1. Classification (NCBI taxonomy): domain Eukaryota; kingdom Metazoa; phylum Chordata; class Mammalia; order Rodentia; family Sciuridae; genus Ictidomys; species Ictidomys tridecemlineatus. Next base: position 13,911 of record NW_027525634.1, on the reverse strand, counting down.
TTCACTCTGTTTTCTCCTATAGGGATACATGTATTTGGAACTCTAAATCAAACACGGTTTGTGCTAGCTCTTTGAAACTTGACACAATAAAGCAGTTTCAAGTTCTATCTCTATGGTTTGTTTGCTTTTGATGTAGCCCTAAGCAGAGACTGGCGAGAATCACTTTCATGGAAAGGGCCTGCCAAGCTTCCAAAAAACTACGAGTTGCCTGAAATCTCAGCACACACTTTTTCACCCAATCTTGATGAAACTTTCAGGTAATGATCAGTACACCAATCCCACTTGGCTCGCCAAATTTCGTTCTTCTAGGTGAAACCGTTCGTTGGCAGTAACCGGTTTCATTTTGAGGTTTCACTCTGTTTTCTCCTATAGGGATACATGTATTTGGAACTCTAAATCAAACACGGTTTGTGCTAGCTCTTTGAAACTTGACACAATAAAGCAGTTTCAAGTTCTGTCTCTATGGTTTGTTTGCTGATCATGTAGCCTTAAGCAGAGACTGGCGAGAATCACTTTCATGGAAAGGGCCTGCCAAGCTTCCAAAAAACTACGAGTTGCCTGAAATCTCTGCACACACTTTTTCACCCAATCTTGATGAAACTTTCAGGTAATGATCAGTACACCAATCCCACTTGGCTCGCCAAATTTCGTTCTTCTAGGTGAAACCGTTCGTTGGCAGTAACCGGTTTCATTTTGAGGTTTCACTCTGTTTTCTCCTATAGGGATACATGTATTTGGTACTCTAAATCAAACACGGTTTGTGCTAGCTCTTTGAAACTTGACACAATAAAGCAGTTTCAAGTTCTATCTCGATGGTTTGTTTGTTGTTGATGTAGCCCTAAGCAGAGACTGGCGAGAATCACTTTCATGGAAAGGGCCTGCCAAGATTCCAAAAAACTACGAGTTGCCTGAAATCTCAGCACACACTTTTTCACCCAATCTTGATGAAACTTTCAGGTAATGATCAGTACACCAATCCCACTTGGCTCGCCAAATTTCGTTCTTCTAGGTGAAATCGTTCGTTGGCAGTAACCGGTTTTATTTTGAGGTTTCACTCTGTTTTCTCCTATTGGGATACATGTATTTGGAACTCTAAATCAAACACGGTTTGTGCTAGCTCTTTGAAACTTGACACAATAAAGCAGTTTCAAGTTCTATCTCTATGGTTTGTTTGCTTTTGATGTAGCCCTAAGCAGAGACTGGCGAGAATCACTTTCATGGAAAGGGCCTGCCAAGCTTCCAAAAAACTACGAGTTGCCTGAAATCTCAGCACACACTTTTTCAACCAATCTTGATGAAACTTTCAGGTAATGATCAGTACACCAATCCCACTTGGCTCGCCAAATCTCGTTCTTCTAGGTGAAACCGTTCGTTGGCAGTAACCGGTTTCATTTTGAGGTTTCACTCTGTTTTCTCCTATAGGGATACATGTATTTGGAACACAAAATCAAACACGGTTTGTGCTAGCTCTTTGAACCTTGACACAATAAAGCAGTTTCAAGTTCTATCTCTATGGTTTGTTTGCTGTTGATGTAGCCCTAAGCAGAGACTGGGGAGAATCACTTTCATGGAAAGGGCCTGCCAAGCTTCCAAAAAACTACGAGTTGCCTGAAATCTCAGCAAACAGTTTTTCACCCAATCTTGATGAAACTTTCAGGTAATGATCAGTACACCAATCCCACTTGGCTCGCCGAATCTCGTTCTTCTAGGTGAAACCGTTCGTTGGCAGTAACCGATTTCATTTTGAGGTTTCACTCTGTTTTCTCCTATAGGGATACATGTATTTGGAACTCTAAATCAAACACGGTTTGTGCTAGCTCTTTGAAACTTGACACAATAAAGCAGTTTCAAGTTCTGTCTCTATGGTTTGTTTGCTGATCATGTAGCCTTAAGCAGAGACTGGCGAGAATCACTTTCATGGAAAGGGCCTGCCAAGCTTCCAAAAATCTACGAGTTGACTGAAATCTCAGCACACACTTTTTCACCCAATCTTGATGAAACTGTCAGGTAATGATCAGTACACCAATCTCACTTGGCTCACCAAATTTCGTTCTTCTAGGTGAAACCGTTCGTTGGCAGTAACCGCTTTCATTTTGAGGTCTCACTCTGTTTTCTCCTATAGGGATACATGTATTTGGAACTCTAAATCAAACACGGTTTGTGCTAGCTCTTTGAAACTTGACACAATAAAGCAGTTTCAAGTTCTATCTCTATGGTTTGTTTGCTGTTGATGTAGCCCTAAGCAGAGACTTGCGAGAATCACTTTCATGGAAAGGGCCTGCCAAGCTTCCAAAAAACTACGAGTTGCCTGAAATCTCAGCACACACTTTTTCAACCAATCTTGATGAAACTTTCAGGTAATGATCAGTACACCAATCCCACTTGGCTCGCCAAATCTCGTTCTTCTAGGTGAAACCGTTCGTTGGCAGTAACCGGTTTCATTTTGAGGTTTCACTCTGTTTTCTCCTATAGGGATACATGTATTTGGAACACAAAATCAAACACGGTTTGTGCTAGCTCTTTGATACTTGACACAATAAAGCAGTTTCAAGTTCTATCTCTATGGTTTGTTTGCTGTTGATGTAGCCCTAAGCAGAGACTGGGGAGAATCACTTTCATGGAAAGGGCCTGCCAAGCTTCCAAAAAACTACGAGTTGCCTGAAATCTCAGCACACAGTTTTTCACCCAATCTTGATGAAACTTTCAGGTAATGATCAGTACACCAATCCCACTTGGCTCGCCGAATCTCGTTCTTCTAGGTGAAACCGTTCGTTGGCAGTAACCGGTTTCATTTTGAGGTTTCACTCTGTTTTCTCCTATAGGGATGCATGTATTTGGAACTCTAAATCAAACACGGTTTGTGCTAGCTCTTTGAAACTTGACAAAATAAAGCAGTTTCAAGTTCTGTCTCTATGGTTTGTTTGCTGATCATGTAGCCTTAAGCAGAGACTGGCGAGAATCACTTTCATGGAAAGGGCCTGCCAAGCTTCCAAAAAACTACGAGTTGACTGAAATCTCAGCACACACTTTTTCACCCAATCTTGATGAAACTGTCAGGTAATGATCAGTACACCAATCTCACTTGGCTCACCAAATTTCGTTCTTCTAGGTGAAACCGTTCGTTGGCAGTAACCGCTTTCATTTTGAGGTCTCACTCTGTTTTCTCCTATAGGGATACATGTATTTGGAACTCTAAATCAAACACGGTTTGTGCTAGCTCTTTGAAACTTGACACAATAAAGCAGTTTCAAGTTCTATCTCTATGGTTTGTTTGCTGTTGATGTAGCCCTAAGCAGAGACTGGCGAGAATCACTTTCATGGAAAGGGCCTGCCAAGCTTCCAAAAAACTACGAGTATCCTGAAATCTCAGCACACACTTTTTCACCCAATCTTGATGAAACTTTCAGGTAATGATCAGTACACCAATCCCACTTGGCTCGCCAAATTTCGTTCTTCTAGGTGAAACCGTTCGTTGGCAGTAACTGCTTTCATTTTGAGGTCTCACTCTGTTTTCTCCTATAGGGATACATGTATTTGGAACTCTAAATCAAACACGGTTTGTGCTAGCTCTTTGAAACTTGACACAAGAAAGCAGTTTCAAGTTTCTATCTCTATGGTTTGTTTGCTGTTGATGTAGCCCTAAGCAGAGACTGGCGAGAATCACTTTCATGGAAAGGGCCTGCCAAGCTTCCAAAAAACTACGAGTTGCCTGAAATCTCAGCACACACTTTTTCACCCAATCTTGATGAAACTTTCAGGTAATGATCAGTACACCAATCCCACTTGGCTCGCCAAATTTCGTTCTTCTAGGTGAAACCGTTCGTTGGCAGTAACCGGTTTCATTTTGAGGTTTCACTCTGTTTTCTCCTATAGGGATACATGTATTTGGTAGTCTAAATCAAACACGGTTTGTGCTAGCTCTTTGAAACTTGACACAATAAAGCAGTTTCAAGTTCTATCTCGATGGTTTGTTTGCTGTTGATGTAGCCCTAAGCAGAGACTGGCGAGAATCACTTTCACGGAAAGGGCCTGCCAAGCTTCCAAAAAACTACGAGTTGCCTGAAATCTCAGCACACACTTTTTCACCCAATCTTGATGAAACTTTCAGGTAATGATCAGTACACCAATCCCACTTGGCTCGCCAATTTTCGTTCTTCTAGGTGAAACCGTTCGTTGGCAGTAACCGGTTTCATTTTGAGGTTTCACTCTGTTTTCTCCTATAGGGATACATGTATTTGGAACTCTAAATCAAACACGGTTTGTGCTAGCTCTTTGAAACTTGACACAAGAAAGAAGTTTCAAGTTCTATCTCTATGGTTTGTTTGCTGTTGATGTAGCCCTAAGCAGAGACTGGCGAGAATCACTTTCATGGTAAGGGCCTGCCAAGCTTCCAAAAAACTACGAGTTGCCTGAAATCTCAGCACACACTTTTTCACCCAATCTTGATGAAACTTTCAGGTAATGATCAGTACACCAATCCCACTTGGCTCGCCAAATTTCTTTCTTCTAGGTGAAACCGTTCGTTGGCAGTAACCGGTTTCATTTTGAGGTTTCACTCTGTTTTCTCCTATAGGGATACATGTATTTGGTACTCTAAATCAAACACGGTTTGTGCTAGCTCTTTGAAACTTGACACAATAAAGCAGTTTCAAGTTCTATCTCGATGGTTTGTTTGTTGTTGATGTAGCCCTAAGCAGAGACTGGCGAGAATCACTTTCATGGAAAGGGCCTGCCAAGATTCCAAAAAACTATGAGTTGCCTGAAATCTCAGCACACACTTTTTCACCCAATCTTGATGAAACTTTCAGGTAATGATCAGTACACCAATCCCACTTGGCTCGCCAAATTTCGTTCTTCTAGGTGAAATCGTTCGTTGGCAGTAACCGGTTTTATTTTGAGGTTTCACTCTGTTTTCTCCTATTGGGATACATGTATTTGGAACTCTAAATCAAACACGGTTTGTGTAGCTCTTTGAAAACTTGACACAATAAAGCAGTTTCAAGTTCTATCTCTATGGTTTGTTTGCTTTTGATGTAGCCCTAAGCAGAGACTGGCGAGAATCACTTTCATGGAAAGGGCCTGCCAAGCTTCCAAAAAACTACGAGTTGCCTGAAATCTCAGCACACACTTTTTCAACCAATCTTGATGAAACTTTCAGGTAATGATCAGTACACCAATCCCACTTGGCTCGCCAAATCTCGTTCTTCTAGGTGAAACCGTTCGTTGGCAGTAACCGGTTTCATTTTGAGGTTTCACTCTGTTTTCTCCTATAGGGATACATGTATTTGGAACACAAAATCAAACACGGTTTGTGCTAGCTCTTTGATACTTGACACAATAAAGCAGTTTCAAGTTCTATCTCTATGGTTTGTTTGCTGTTGATGTAGCCCTAAGCAGAGACTGGGAGAATCACTTTCATGGAAAGGGCCTGCCAAGCTTCCAAAAAACTACGAGTTGCCTGAAATCTCAGCAAACAGTTTTTCACCCAATCTTGATGAAACTTTCAGGTAATGATCAGTACACCAATCCCACTTGGCTCGCCGAATCTCGTTCTTCTAGGTGAAACCGTTCGTTGGCAGTAACCGATTACATTTTGAGGTTTCACTCTGTTTTCTCCTATAGGGATACATGTATTTGGAACTCTAAATCAAACACGGTTTGTGCTAGCTCTTTGAAACTTGACACAATAAAGCAGTTTCAAGTTCTGTCTCTATGGTTTGTTTGCTGATCATGTAGCCTTAAGCAGAGACTGGCGAGAATCACTTTCATGGAAAGGCCTGCCAAGCTTCCAAAAAACTACGAGTTGACAGAAATCTCAGCACACACTTTTTCACCCAATCTTGATGAAACTGTCAGGTAATGATCAGTACACCAATCTCACTTGGCTCACCAAATTTCGTTCTTCTAGGTGAAACCGTTCGTTGGCAGTAACCGCTTTCATTTTGAGGTCTCACTCTGTTTTCTCCTATAGGGATACATGTATTTGGAACTCTAAATCAAACACGGTGTGTGCTAGCTCTTTGAAACTTGACACAATAAAGCAGTTTCAAGTTCTATCTCTATGGTTTGTTTGCTGTTGATGTAGCCCTAAGCAGAGACTGGCGAGAATCACTTTCATGGAAAGGGCCTGCCAAGCTTCCAAAAAACTACGAGTTGCCTGAAATCTCAGCACACACTTTTTCACCCAATCTTGATGAAACTTTCAGGTAATGATCAGTACACCAATCCCACTTGGCTCGCCAAATTTCGTTCTTCTAGGTGAAACCGTTCGTTGGCAGTAACTGCTTTCATTTTGAGGTCTCACTCTGTTTTCTCCTATAGGGATACATGTATTTGGAACTCTAAATCAAACACGGTTTGTGCTAGCTCTTTGAAACTTGACACAAGAAAGCAGTTTCAAGTTTCTATCTCTATGGTTTGTTTGCTGTTGATGTAGCCCTAAGCAGAGACTGGCGAGAATCACTTTCATGGAAAGGGCCTGCCAAGCTTCCAAAAAACTACGAGTTGCCTGAAATCTCAGCACACACTTTTCACCCAATCTTGATGAAACTTTCAGGTAATGATCAGTACACCAATCCCACTTGGCTCGCCAAATTTCGTTCTTCTAGGTGGAAACCGTTCGTTGGCAGTAACCAGTTTCATTTTGACGTTTCACTCTGTTTTCTCCTATACGAATACATGTATTTGGAACTTTAAATCAAACACGGTTTGTGCTAGCTCTTTGAAACTTGACACAATAAAGCAGTTTCAAGTTCTATCTCTATGGTTTGTTTGCTGTTGATGTAGCCCTAAGCAGAGACTGGCGAGAATCACTTTCATGGAAAGGGCCTGCCAAGCTTCCAAAAAACTACGAGTTGCCTGAAATCTCCGCACACACTTTTTCACCCAATCTTGATGAAACTTTCAGGTAATGATCAGTACACCAATCCCACTTGGCTCGCCAAATTTCGTTCTTCTAGGTGAAACCGTTCGTTGGCAGTAACCGGTTTCATTTTGAGGTTTCACTCTGTTTTCTCCTATAGGGATACATGTATTTGGTACTCTAAATCAAACACGGTTTGTGCTAGCTCTTTGAAACTTGACACAATAAAGCAGTTTCAAGTTCTATCTCGATGGTTTGTTTGCTGTTGATGTAGCCCTAAGCAGAGACTGGCGAGAATCACTTTCATGGAAAGGGCCTGCCAAGCTTCCAAAAAACTACGAGTTGCCTGAAATCTCCGCACACACTTTTTCACCCAATCTTGATGAAACTTTCAGGTAATGATCAGTACACCAATCCCACTTGGCTCGCCAAATTTCGTTCTTCTAGGTGAAACAGTTCGTTGGCAGTAACCGGTTTCATTTTGAGGTTTCAGTCTGTTTTCTCCTATAGGGATACATGTATTTGGAACTCTAAATCAAACACGGTTTGTGCTAGCTCTTTGAAACTTGACACCATAAAGCAGTTTCAAGTTCTATCTCTAAGGATTGTTTGCTGTTGATGTAGCCCTAAGCAGAGACTGGCGAGAATCACTTTCATGGAAAGGGCCTGCCAAGCTTCCAAAAAACTACCAGTTTCCTGAAATCTCAGCACACACTTTTTCACCCAATCTTGATGAAACTTTCAGGTAATGATCAGTACACCAATCCCACTTGGCTCGCCAAATTTCGTTCTTCTAGGTGAAACCGTTCGTTGGCAGTAACCGGATTCATTTTGAGGTTTCACTCTGTTTTCTCCTATAGGGATACATGTATTTGGAACTCTAAATCAAACACGGTTTGTGCTAGCTCTTTGAAACTTGACACAATAAAGCAGTTTCAATTTCTGTCTCTATGGTTTTTTGTTGATCATGTAGCCTTAAGCAGAGACTGGCGAGAATCACTTTCATGGAAAGGGCCTGCCAAGCTTCCAAAAAACTACGAGTTGCCTGAAATCTCAGCACACACTTTTTCACCCAATCTTGATGAAACTTTCAGGTAATGATCAGTACACCAATCTCACTTGGCTCGCCAAATTTCGTTCTTCTAGGTGAAACCATTCGTTGGCAGTAACCGCTTTCATTTTGAGGTCTCACTCTGTTTTCTCCTATAGGGATACATGTATTTGGAACTCTAAATCAAACACGGTTTGTGCTAGCTCTTTGAAACTTGACACAATAAAGCAGTTTCAAGTTGTATCTCTATGGTTTGTTTGCTGTTGATGTAGCCCTAAGCAGAGACTGGCGAGAATCACTTTCATGGAAAGGGCCTGCCAAGCTTCCAAAAAACTACGAGTTGCCTGAAATCTCAGCACACACTTTTTCACCCAATCTTGATGAAACTTTCAGGTAATGATCAGTATACCAATCCCACTTGGCTCGCCAAATTTCGTTCTTCTAGGTGAAACCGTTCGTTGGCAGTAACCGGTTTCATTTTGAGGTTTCACTCTGTTTTCTCCTATAGGGATACATGTATTTGGAACTCTAAATCAAACACGGTTTGTGCTAGCTCTTTGAAACTTGACACAATAAAGCAGTTTCAAGTTCTATCTCTATGGTTTGTTTGCTGTTGATGTAGCCCTAAGCAGAGACTGGGGAGAATCACTTTCATGGAAAGGGCCTGCCAAGCTTCCAAAAAACTACGAGTTGCCTGAAATCTCCGCACACACTTTTTCACCCAATCTTGATGAAACTTTCAGGTAATGATCAGTACACCAATCCCACTTGGCTCGCCAAATTTCGTTCTTCTAGGAGAAACCGTTCGTTGGCAGTAACTGGTTTCATTTTGAGGTTTCACTCTGTTTTCTCCTATAGGGATACATGTATTTGGAACTCTAAATCAAACACGGTTTGTGCTAGCTCTTTGAAACTTGACACAATAAAGCAGTTTCAAGTTCTATCTCTATGGTTTGTTAGCTGTTGATTTAGCCCTAAGCAGAGACTGGCGAGAATCAGTTTCATGGAAAGGGCCTGCCAAGCTTCCAAAAAACTACGAGTTGCCTGAAATCTCAGCACACACTTTTTCACCCAATCTTGATGAAACTTTCAGGTAATGATCAGTACACCAATCTCACTTGGCTCGCCAAATTTCGTTCTTCTAGGTGAAACCATTCGTTGGCAGTAACCGCTTTCATTTTGAGGTCTCACTCTGTTTTCTCCTATAGGGATACATGTATTTGGAACTCTAAATCAAACACGGTTTGTGCTAGCTCTTGAAACTTGACACAATAAAGCAGTTTCAAGTTCTATCTCTATGGTTTGTTTGCTGTTGATGTAGCCCTAAGCAGAGACTGGCGAGAATCACTTTCATGGAAAGGGCCTGCCAAGCTTCCAAAAAACTACGAGTTGCCTGAAATCTCAGCACACACTTTTTCACCCAATCTTGATGAAACTTTCAGGTAATGATCAGTATACCAATCCCACTTGGCTCGCCAAATTTCGTTCTTCTAGGTGAAACCGTTCGTTGGCAGTAACCGCTTTCATTTTGAGGTTTTACTCTGTTTTCTCCTATAGGGATACATGTATTTGGAACTCTAAATCAAACACGGTTTGTGCTAGCTCTTTGAAACTTGACACAATAAAGCAGTTTCAAGTTCTATCTCTATGGTTTGTTTGCTGTTGATGTAGCCCTAAGCAGAGACTGGGGAGAATCACTTTCATGGAAAGGGCCTGCCAAGCTTCCAAAAAACTACGAGTTGCCTGAAATCTCCGCACACACTTTTTCACCCAATCTTGATGAAACTTTCAGGTAATGATCAGTACACCAATCTCACTTGGCTCGCCAAATTTCGTTCTTCTAGGTGAAACCGTTCGTTGGCAGTAACCGCTTTCATTTTGAGGTCTCACTCTGTTTTCTCCTATAGGGATACATGTATTTGGAACTCTAAATCAAACACGGTTTGTGCTAGCTCTTTGAAACTTGACACAATAAAGCAGTTTCAAGTTCTATCTCTATGGTTTGTTTGCTGTTGATGTAGCCCTAAGCAGAGACTGGCGAGAATCACTTTCATGGAAAGTGCCTGCCAAGCTTCCAAAAAACTACGAGTTGCCTGAAATCTCAGCACACACTTTTTCACCCAATCTTGATGAAACTTTCAGGTAATGATCAGTACACCAATCCCACTTGGCTCGCCAAATTTCGTTCTTCTAGGTGAAACCGTTCGTTGGCAGTAACCGCTTTCATTTTGAGGTCTCACGCTGTTTTCTCCTATAGGGATACATGTATTTGGAACTCTAAATCAAACACGGTTTGTGCTAGCTCTTTGAAACTTGACACAAGAAAGCAGTTTCAAGTTTCTATCTCTATGGTTTGTTTGCTGTTGATGTAGCCCTAAGCAGAGACTGGCGAGAATCACTTTCATGGAAAGGGCCTGCCAAGCTTCCAAAAAACTACGAGTTGCCTGAAATCTCAGCACACACTTTTTCACCCAATCTTGATGAAACTTTCAGGTAATGATCAGTACACAAATCCCACTTGGCTCGCCAAATTTCGTTCTTCTAGGTGAAACCGTTCGTTGGCAGTAACCAGTTTCATTTTGACGTTTCACTCTGTTTTCTCCTATACGAATACATGTATTTGGAACTTTAAATCAAACACGGTTTGTGCTAGCTCTTTGAAACTTGACACAATAAAGCAGTTTCAAGTTCTATCTCTATGGTTTGTTTGCTGTTGATGTAGCCCTAAGCAGAGACTGGCGAGAATCACTTTCATGGAAAGGGCCTGCCAAGCTTCCAAAAAACTACGAGTTGCCTGAAATCTCCGCACACACTTTTTCACCCAATCTTGATGAAACTTTCAGGTAATGATCAGTACACCAATCCCACTTGGCTCGCCAAATTTCGTTCTTCTACGTGAAACCGTTCGTTGGCAGTAACCGGTTTCATTTTGAGGTTTCACTCTGTTTTCTCCTATAGGGATACATGTATTTGGTACTCTAAATCAAACACGGTTTGTGCTAGCTCTTTGAAACTTGACACAATAAAGCAGTTTCAAGTTCTATCTCGATGGTTTGTTTGCTGTTGATGTAGCCCTAAGCAGAGACTGGCGAGAATCACTTTCATCGAAAGGGCCTGCCAAGCTTCCAAAAAACTACGAGTTGCCTGAAATCTCCGCACACACTTTTTCACCCAATCTTGATGAAACTTTCAGGTAATGATCAGTACACCAATCCCACTTGGCTCGCCAAATTTCGTTCTTCTAGGTGAAACAGTTCGTTGGCAGTAACCGGTTTCATTTTGAGGTTTCAGTCTGTTTTCTCCTATAGGGATACATGTATTTGGAACTCTAAATGAAACACGGTTTGTGCTAGCTCTTTGAAACTTGACACCATAAAGCAGTTTCAAGTTCTATCTCTATGGATTGTTTGCTGTTGATGTAGCCCTAAGCAGAGACTGGCGAGAATCACTTTCATGGAAAGGGCCTGCCAAGCTTCCAAAAAACTACGAGTTGCCTGAAATCTCAGCACACACTTTTTCACCCAATCTTGATGAAACTTTCAGGTAATGATCAGTACACCAATCCCACTTGGCTCGCCAAATTTCGTTCTTCTAGGTGAAACCGTTCGTTGGCAGTAACCGGATTCATTTGAGGTTTCACTCTGTTTTCTCCTATAGGGATACATGTATTTGGAACTCTAAATCAAACACGGTTTGTGCTAGCTCTTTGAAACTTGACACAATAAAGCAGTTTCAAGTTCTGTCTCTATGGTTTTTTGCTGATCATGTAGCCTTAAGCAGAGACTGGCGAGAATCACTTTCATGGAAAGGGCCTGCCAAGCTTCCAAAAAACTACGAGTTGCCTGAAATCTCAGCACACACTTTTTCACCCAATCTTGATGAAACTTTCAGGTAATGATCAGTACACCAATCCCACTTCGCTCGCCAAATTTCGTTCTTCTAGGTGAAACCATTCGTTGGCAGTAACCGCTTTCATTTTGAGGTCTCACTCTGTTTTCTCCTATAGGGATACATGTATTTGGAACTCTAAATCAAACACGGTTTGTGCTAGCTCTTTGAAACTTGACACCATAAAGCAGTTTCAAGTTCTATCTCTATGGTTTGTTTGCTGTTGATGTAGCCCTAAGCAGAGACTGGCGAGAATCACTTTCATGGAAAGGGCCTGCCAAGCTTCCAAAAAAATACGAGTTGCCTGAAATCTCAGCACACACTTTTTCACCCAATCTTGATGAAACTTTCAGGTAATGATCAGTATACCAATCCCACTTGGCTCGCCAAATTTCGTTCTTCTAGGTGAAACCGTTCGTTGGTAGTAACCGGTTTCATTTTGAGGTTTCACTCTGTTTTCTCCTATAGGGATACATGTATTTGGAACTCTAAATCAAACACGGTTTGTGATAGCTCTTTGAAACTTGACACAATAAAGGAGTTTCAAGTTCTATCTCTATGGTTTGTTTGCTGTTTATGTAGCCCTAAGCAGAGACTGGCGAGAATCACTTTCATGGAAAGGGCCTGCCAAGCTTCCAAAAAACTACGAGTTGCCTGAAATCTCCGCACACACTTTTTCACCCAATCTTGATGAAACTTTCAGGTAATGATCAGTACACCAATCCCACTTGGCTCGCCAAATTTCGTTCTTCTAGGAGAAACCGTTCGTTGGCAGTAACTGGTTTCATTTTGAGGTTTCACTCTGTTTTCTCCTATAGGGATACATGTATTTGGAACTCTAAATCAAACACGGTTTGTGCTAGCTCTTTGAAACTTGACACAATAAAGCAGTTTCAAGTTCTATCTCTATGGTTTGTTAGCTTTTGATTTAGCCCTAAGCAGAGACTGGCGAGAATCAGTTTCATGGAAAGGGCCTGCCAAGCTTCCAAAAAACTACGAGTTGCCTGAAATCTCAGCACACACTTTTTCACCCAATCTTGATGAAACTTTCAGGTAATGATCAGTACACCAATCCCACTTGGCTCGCCAAATTTCGTTCTTCTAGGTGAAACCGTTCGTTGGCAGTAACCGGTTTCATTTTGAGGTTTCACTCTGTTTTCTCCTATAGGGATACATGTATTTGGAACTCTAAATCAACACGGTTTGTGCTAGCTCTTTGAAACTTGACACAAGAAAGCAGTTTCAAGTTCTATCTCTATGGTTTGTTTGCTGTTGATGTAGCCCTAAGAAGAGACTGGCGAGAATCACTTTCATGGAAAGGGCCTGCCAAGCTTCCAAAAAACTACGAGTTGCCTGAAATCTCAGCACACACTTTTTCAACCAATCTTGATGAAACTTTCAGGTAATGAACAGTACACCAATCCCACTTGGCTCGCCAAATTTCATTCTTCTAGGTGAAACCGTTCGTTGGCAGTAACCGGTTTCATTTTGAGGTTTCACTCTGTTTTCTCCTATAGGGATACTTGTATTTGGAACTCTAAATCAAACACGGTTTGTGCTAGATCTTTGAAACTTCACACAATAAAGCAGTTTCAATTTCTATCTCTATGGTTTGTTTGCTGTTGATGTACCCCTAAGCAGAGACTGGCGAGAATCACTTTCATGGAAAGGGCCTGCCAAGCTTCCAAAAATCTACGAGTTCCCTGAAATGTCAGCACACACTTTTTCACCCAATCTGGATGAAACTTTCAGGTAATGATCAGTACACCAATCCCACTTGGCTCACCAAATCTCGTTCTTCTAGGTGAAATTGTTCGTTGGCAGTAACCGGTTTCATTTTGAGGTTTCACTCTGTTTTCTTCTACAGGGATACATGTATTTGGAACTCTAAATCAAACACGGTTTGTGCTAGCTCTTTGAAACTTGACACAATAAAGCAGTTTCAAGTTCTATCTCTATGGTTTGTTTGTTGTTCATGTAGCCCTAAGCAGAGACTGGCGAGAATCACTTTCATGGAAAGGGCCTGCCAAGCTTCCAAAAAACTACGAGTTGCCTGAAAGCTCAGCACACACTTTTTCACCCAATCTTGATGAAACTTTCAGGTAATGAT